>NW_008803734.1:0-1191 GCF_000699145.1 Aptenodytes forsteri
CCATTGCTTTATCCTCAAACTTATCCCTCAAGCAGGGAAAACAGTGCGTAGAGAGCCACCCAAGTACTCCGATTCCTGCCTGGGCTAGAGAGTCATGCTCAAAGGTGAATAATCAACTTAAGAAGTTAATTTGTCTTTGTTCTGTATTTTTCGTATGGCTTATAGTAATGTTGTTGTATCAGTGTATGTGGTGATGCAGTCAGGAGGCCTGGCATCACATAAGAATTCTTCATAGTTCTTAGAGTTAGCAAGTTTAATTTACAATGGATTTTGTAAATCGATTGTTGAAAACCCATCTGATACACTGCAAGGTAATTTTCGAAGGTGAGTCCTAATTGTTAGCATTTTTGTGTTTGCAAGCTTTTTGTTTAGACGCTATTGATTTTAGAGGATTATTAATTACTAAGATTTATGAGCAGCATTGTAAGGACAGCGGCGTATAACTGGATTTCCTAACTGAACGATAAGTAGCATATTGAGATTAATGGGTGGAGAATAATATGGTATGTACTTTTTATGCACAAATAACAGAGGCAGTGAGGATGAGGTCACTGGCACTGTAGTACTGCCTTGGCTATGTAGTTAGCGTGGATATGTACGATATTCAGTGAAGTAACAGCTGTCTGTCAACTGCAGCCTAAGGCTTTCTAGGGAATGAGGAGCTGAATGACCGGTGCAGTATTTGTCCTAACTAAATATTTCAATGTATTCTGTGTTTAGCTTAACTTATTGTCAGAAACGCCCGAGTTCAAAGTTATTTTAACTTGGAAATGCGAACTTCCTCACCTTTTGAAATTTAACTAGAATGCTTCAATAGGAAACCAGCTGTCTCTGTTTCAATGTTAAATGAAATTCTGTGATTTCATTCTGATGGCAGCTGTTTCCAGTACTTGCATGGTAAATATATATCCACTCTCCAAGCTAATCTCTCTGGCATGTTTTTGAAAATTTAAGTGGTTTCTAGTCTGGAATATTAAGTGCTTTTGTTTATATAGGTTCAAAAAAAATTGTCCAAATCTTAACTAAGCCTGGAAATCTGGAAAATAGTACAGGGTTGCAAAGAATAGAATCTTAACTCTAAACCATGAAGAGGATCTTTTCTGCTTTCAGATGTTTAACTGTGTATGTGGAATGTCTCCAGTATTCAAACTGTGTGTTTAGGGGGGTGGGGGGAGCCACAGTGTGACTGGA
>NW_008803735.1:0-1192 GCF_000699145.1 Aptenodytes forsteri
AATGAGCAAAGTCCTAACCCACTTTACACAGGCCATGAAATATTCCCATCAAAGGGTAACACTGCTAAACTAAGACTTGGGCTGATTTTAAGAGGTGAAGAATGCTGTACAAGCATGAATCCTTGGAGCAATTAAATCCTTCAAAAGGCAGCCATATAACAGGATTTAATCTAGAATAAGAAGTAAAAGACCTACATTCCTGGGTCATATATGAGACAAAGCTCAAATTCTGCATTTTTAATTTTTTTCCAAGAAATTATTTGAAGAACGTCCACTTTATTCAACTGCCAGACCTAAAGCTTTCCAAGATAATATACTGCTTCCTTTGATCCTACTTTGGCGCAGACACAATATGCCTCACTGTAATCCCAATCCTCTCTTTTGTTTCCTGTTTAACATCAGACATTTTAACAGAAAAAAAAAAAGTCCCCGTTCCATCCAGGTCTCAAAAACGTCTTCTTTGCATGTTTTTGCTTTACCTCTGAAACTGGCAGATCTCAGAAGTGTAAGACTGCATCTCCAGTTTTGCTGTGTTGTCTGAAAGTTTCCCTGTCCCACAGCTCTTGTATTCACAACTCTGCAGTTTGACCCCATAAAATACTTTCCGTCCTTACCTTGTGGAAAACACCAAATATATGCATGTCTTAAATCTGTGTTAAGTTCTCGACCACATCAAGATGGTCCGGTTAAGGTTGCTGCCATGAACTCAGGCCCTCAGATCATTCACCCTGACAACTGAGAAGTCAAGCTTTAAATCTAGGCTCACTATCATTGACTACAGCTAGGATTTATGACTGAACTTCTCTTAAATGCTTTTATCAATGAATCATAATTGCTCTTCTGAGACAAGTTGGGTTTTGCTATTCAGATCTTCCCACTGCAAAATCAGCTGGCTGCCCTTGACAGTCACATTTTCAAAAAGTTTCACAGATTTGCTTCATATAGTCATTAAATATTACCCAGGCTCTTGATCCATCTGCAACACGGCAGAGTCCAGTCCTGCAGAGAGAGCAATGTCATGGTGCCCAGTAAGGGGTGTTTTTGGAAAATGAATCTCACAACAAACCAGCCCATCACTATGACTGACCAATTCAGATAGGACAAGAAGTGTTTTGTAAGTGATTATGAATCCTTGGCGCCATATATCTCTTGCTGGAAGGTCTTATAAAGGATTATACAGACTTCTAAACAC
>NW_008803736.1:0-1193 GCF_000699145.1 Aptenodytes forsteri
AGGTCCCTTCCAACCTCAGCCAGTCTGCGATTCCGTGAGAAGGAGCATGCTCAGCGTAAGGAAGCGACATGGTCATTGGGCTGGATGTGCTGACCTTGTCAGCCTCTTCCGAGGGCTGCGATCCATGGAGATCTCCCAGAGGGACTGGTTGCCCCAGGATATGCAGGACTGTAAAGGTATTGCGTAACCAGAAATGGGCAGCCAGCCTCATGCAGACTGGGGTTATCACAGACCTTAGTGGGTTTTGCAGAAGGGTGTGAGGGGTAGTGCCTCAGTTCAGGAAACCGCTGTCTCAGAGGCTTTTGGTGACTCAGATACTGACATTGGAGCATCTGGGTGAACTCCAGGCCTGCTGCTTTAGTTCATCCTGGCTGTGCTATGGTGAGTGGCATGCATGACTCCTTCCAGCCCAGGTGCCAAGAGGTGCTGGGCGAGGTGCATTCGTATCCCAAGTCTGTATCTGAGCACTTCTATGAAAATGGAGCAAGAAATTAGCTAGAACTGTTTGAAATTATTTGTTCAAAATATTTTTTTGGGGGGAAATACCTTTCTTCCATTTTTTTCCTCTGCTAAAGTGCAAGTTTATACAGGGCATAGTCACTTACAGTTAAGTTCTAGGGGTCTCATCACTGAGGGGAAAACGATTTCTCAAATGATTGAAAGATGGAATGTCTTCTCCTTGGGTATTTCAAAGAAACCCCCAAAACTATTGAAGAAAAATGTTCAAAGAAAATGAAAACTTTGTCACTTTTGTTGTTTCCCCCACCCCAGGAACTGAAAACAACCCTTGGCTAGCCATAGGACTCTGCTGTTGCCTGCTCTGGCACAACACTGCCACAGTCTTCCCAGAAGCACAGCCTTGAGCAGTAACAGTTACAGGAATGTCCAAAACCAGATGGTGGCATTGGAGCCTAAATGACTCACAACTGAAGTGCTTTAGTCTTAAATTCCTCCCTGATGTTACTCCATCAAAGCCAATTAATTTGGCCTCCTGAGCCAGCATCCTCCTAAACTTTGCCAAATCTCTTTGGCTTGTCACTGTTGCTTGCAAATGGTTTTAGAACAAGTCCTCTTCCCATCCCCTCCAGACATGTGTTCAGAGAGCGTGGTCAGTGGGCAAAGACTTGGTATTAGGAAAAGAGCTGTCCCCGCCTAAAAATTTGCACTCAGCCTGAAGATATTTTTTATTATGT
>NW_008803737.1:0-1194 GCF_000699145.1 Aptenodytes forsteri
GGTCTGTGCAATGCAGCCAAGCCAGGGCACCTACAGCAAGTGCTGCTCAGCAAGACGTTACTTCTGTGTGCAGGACAGGTGTGCACAGAGCTCCTGACAGCGGCATGCAGAGGTATGTCCAGCTGGTGAGCGAGGCTCTGCCTGCACGCACCCAACAACTGTTTCACGGCAGACAGAGCAACATGTTTGCTGCGTGATTACTCTATTCGGCACAGGCAGGGAATTCTTTCAGAATATTACGACATACCACACCATGCAGTCATGTATTTGCTATTTGAGGCAGCCTGTAGTATAGGCTAAAGAGCAGCCCCTGCCAAGCCCGTCAGACACGTTAATATCATGGTGCACAGATACAAAGAAAGGACACCCCAGATGTTTCTGACTTGGGTTAATTGAGAGCTACTTAAACAAGAACAGACTATTCTTTTGCAGATGTTGTCCTTGGACTCTGTGGGAAATGCTAAAGGTGTACCAAAGTAGAAAATCAATAGTTAAAGCTTCTATAAGGTGATGAGTTGACATGTTAAGCTGTCCTGTCAGACAGACAATTAAAATGCACTGCTATTGCATCCAATTCATTACGAGACTCCTGCATCCCGTCATGCCGGAGAGCGATCTGCTAAACAGATGCTAAAGTTACAGGGCAACAAACAAACAAATAACTTCAGTGCCACGGCTGTTTAACTCCATGCATGGTACACGGAGATTTCATCAGACGAACCGTTTCTGCCGTGGTATGTAGTTGCACGCTGCGGTGTTTCGTAGGACATGAAGTCGTCGGAGCAGATGGAAACAGGAGGCAGTGTAGGAAATATATTCCAGCTGGGGAAAAAAACAGTGTGACCCCTTCCCTCTAAAAATGCCTACGCTTACAAAAATGAAACCCTAAGAAACAATTGTCGTTAGGAAGTGAAGTCATTAATCATCTCAGTGTGTAGTATAATTGAAAAAGTACTGAAACTGTGGAAACCATTCCCTTTTCATCGAGTGTTGTGCCTCTGGGTGAATCTTTCTGGGTGCTATTTATAGATTTGAATGTTGTTAATTTGTACGGCAGAGCATTTGATAAAAGAATCCACCTTTAAATAACCACTGGGGTTACAGAGGAGCCCATTTTGGTGTGCTAACGAGCCTCAGCGCTGCACTGGGAACACTGAATGACAGGACAAGAGGGGCACTTGCAAGTGCCCCTTC
>NW_008803738.1:0-1195 GCF_000699145.1 Aptenodytes forsteri
CAGCCAGTGACCATCAGCCCCTCCCTTGCCGCATCTCTGCCCAGAAATATTCCCCTTGGCCTCAGAGCATGCCCTACAGATGGTGATCCCAACTTCTGCTGTCTTCATGGGACGACCCCAGTGCTGCAGGAGGTCCTGGGAGGTCAGCAGCCCCACAAGCACTCAAGGCGGTTCCTCTTGCTCTGGATGGAGCTGTGCTGGGGGAGAAGGCTCAGGCAGAAGATGGCCGTGAGGATGGAAGGAGGGGACGGTAGGAGAAATCACCTTGGCTAGAGCCCAGAGCCTCCTCCTCCTCCTCCTCACCTTCCCACCCACCTCCAGAAGGAAGGGGCACGGCATGCATCCAAGGGCAGGGATAGCTAGGGCAAGTCCCCTGTTCTTCCGTCACACCCATACAGTGCCCTGTGCAGCCCAGCGGTTGGTTACACACATTTGCAGGGCTGAGGTGTCTTTGCAGAGTGCACATCCCCGACTCCCATCAGACTGAGCAGCTCCAGGACAAATAGGTTTTTCACATGGGCCTACAAGATGACACAGATGAGCTTATGACAGGTCCTCCCATGGTACTCTAGAGAGAGCACCGATCAGAAGAGCCCTCTTTGCAGCTCATGGCAAGTGCAATCCCATCCTGGGGGCAGGGGAAGAACAGTTCCATGGCAGAAGCTCTCTCACCACCTTCTCCTTTTCCCTCAGGCCACTAACCCCAACCCCTCACAGAAAAAGGATCTTCGCCTGCAGGTCTCTGGGTGCATAAGGGAAATAGGGCTGCCAAGGGAGAACTGAGGGCCCTTTCCCCAGAGCTCAGCCTTGCACAGAAGGGCCTCCTGCCAGGATGCCAAGAGAGGAGAACTGTACTGTGCCCTTCCTCCTAGCTCCCTCCTCTCCTGAAGCCTACAGATCACGGGCAACAGCCTTTGGTGCTTGAACCTCAGAAATTTGGGACTACAAAGACAGCCGAGATCTTCTGCACTGACCTATCTGTGAGACATTGAAAGGGAATGGGCTGGAAAAGAGAGGCAGTGAGGTCCTCCAGGGGCCACATTTCCTGCCAGGAGCCTGCTTCAGCATGGGCTCTGCACAGGCCACGGTTCCTGCAGGGGATAGCCACTTGGTCCGGTGTGGGATCCTCCGTGGGCTGCAGTGTGGCTATCTGCTCCACCGTGGTCTCTCCCACGGGCTGCCTGGGAATCTCTGC
>NW_008803739.1:0-1197 GCF_000699145.1 Aptenodytes forsteri
GTGGCTCAGCTCAGCCCCTTCCCCATCACCAGGCATCGACCTGGAAAACATCGTCTACTACAAGGACGACACTCACTATTTCGTCATGACGGCCAAGAAGCAGAGCCTGCTCAAGAAGGGGGTCATCCTCCAGGTGAGGAGGGCAGGATCTGGCTCCGGGATCCCATAGTGTTGGGTGGCTGAAAGCCTGGAGGGTGGGATGCAAATCATGGGTGCTGGTTTGACCGTGCACCCTTGGGATGGTGGGGGCTTCGGCAGCCATTGCCTGTGCCGGGGGAAAACCTCCTTTTGGGGGACTCACAGCCCCAAGCCCGGTGGCACGGCTTCACCCCAGAGCTGGCTGCACCCAGGCTGGGGACAAACACCACCTCCCGCATCCCGGCCGGCTTCACCCCATCCCCATCCCCGCAGGACAAAGCGGACATTGAGAGCCTCCTGTCCCCGGAGAACGTGAACCGGGATGCCCTCCACAGCTATGCCAAAGAAGCTGCCAACTTCTCCACCAACTACTGCCTGCCCAAGCTGGAGTTTGCCCTCAATCACCGGGACCTGCCGGACGTCGACATGTTCGACTTCACCTGCATGACGCGCTCGGAGAATGCGGCGCTGGTGCGGGAGCACAACGGGGCCCGTCTGCTCCTCGGGCTGGTGGGCGACTGCTTGGTGGAGGTGAGGGTCCCCCCTGCAGCACCACCATGTGCCTCAGTTTCCCCTCTCCCTACGAGATGCGTTGGTCACAATATGTTCCCCCTCCCTGAGCGCTTCTCGTCCCGACTGCCCGGTGCACCCCATCCCCGGGAGCAGGCTCCCCAAGTCCCGGTAGCAGGATGCTTTGGTGGGGTTATCCCCTTCCCTGGCCCCACCAGAGATCGGGGGGGGTTCAAGGTGGAGGAGCAGCCCAGCTCCTCCCCAGACGCATCCACACCGGCAGCAGCGTCAGCTCAGCCGTGGGGCCAGGGAGGAGACGGCCGCCTGTCCGCTCCCTGCGCGTCCCGCTGCCGCTCCCCGCTTTCATCTCCGGCCAAGCCCGGCAGCTCCCTGCCTCCTCCCAGCCGCCCCAACCAGCCGCGCAGCTCCAGCCCTGTCTCTCTCTGCCTTTCCCTTCGCAGCCCTTCTGGCCGCTGGGCACCGGCGTGGCCAGGGGCTTCCTTGCTGCCTTCGACGCAGCGTGGATGGTGCGGCGGGGGGGGGGGGGGG
>NW_008803740.1:0-1197 GCF_000699145.1 Aptenodytes forsteri
CCCAGCCAAAACCAGGCCAGCAGTGAATGTGATCCCCATAGTGAGGCCCGCCGTCATGGTCCTTACTGTGAAAGCAGACTCAGCGTAACATTTTGAATCACTTCAATGTACTGATTCATCATTTCTGAAATAAGTAATTTAAAAGAATAAATTTAGCATAACATCAGGTTTGAGTCTAAAATAAGGGACATCCTTCACAATGAGGAACATTTGACAGGTAGGTTTTAAATAAACAGCCTTACGTACATGCCCACAATCCCTTTTGTAAAAATAAATAAATAAAGAATGCACACTCACCATGGCTTCACTTAAGCAGCAGTAGTTTAAAGCAAATTGCTGTGTGAAGCAAGCAGCTTCTATAGAGTGTCATCTCGATAGCTGAATTTAAGTTATTTGCTGCACAAATTACGGACATGATATGAAGCACAGAGGAGAACAGGACCAAAACATTGGTCTGTCCGAATGACTTGTCTAAATGAAATAAAGGCTCTTGTTAAACTACAGATATTATGTATAATTAGACAGATATTAGAGTGAAGCCTTGTCCAGCTATGTCATTATCTTCTCCCCCAACAAAACTGCAAGCTTACCCTCAACAGCACTGAAATAATGTGATACGGAGTTAGTGTAGCCGCAGATGTCCTGGAATAACATACTTTTTTGGAGTCTGTTCTCGAAACAATGATCACCAATAGAGCTGCAGTAGTGCACTTCGATTTATTCTTGATAAAAATATGAGGCATAATTTAACAATTTTTCCCAACTCGAATCTGATGCAGACAGCAGGTTTACTTGTGCCAGACAGGAAAAGTTAACACTTACTTTACAATTTACCTTGATAATTAAGAAAGTGTATGTAGACAAGATATTTCAACACTGCTTCCTTTGTTTCTCTAAGGCAATCACAAATTGTTAAAAGAATCAGTAGATGAACACACAGAACAACCGCGTGTTTAATATCCAGCTTATCTTTTACTGAAAACCTTATACTTAGAAACCTTTGTACCTCATACTTGCAAACAAGGAAGGACTCGTTGGCGATGTGAAGGTCAAGGTTGTCCTTGGCTTCAGCAACCATGAGTTCTGGATCCTGTGAGGGCAAAGCAGGGCAAACAGCAAGATTATAACCCTGGACTTCAGAAGAGCACACTCCCTCTTCAGGGTTCTTCTTGAAAGAGTCCCATGGGATAAGGCCCT
>NW_008803741.1:0-1198 GCF_000699145.1 Aptenodytes forsteri
CTGTAAATCTAGAAATACTTTACTGATATCAAGTGAGTAGTCCAGATTTATTGTTTTCTGAACAATCCTGCTATTCAGTCACAGTATATACATTCTAAATTCAGCTAAATTAGAGGGAAAAAGAGGAAAGACTCTTTAGAAATATAAATAATCCACACAAAACCAGTTTCTTTATTGATGTAATAATAACTAAGAAATATTTTAAAGATCTATGTATTTGTTCTAAAATGATGAGCAGGACATGCACAGAACTAGAGGCAAACAAGTCAAGTCAAAAGAATAACCAGAAAAAGCCTTTCAGAAAGTAAGTTTATGTCCCCCAAATGAGATCATAGAAGCACTGTACAGCCAATACATGGAAACACCACAGAAGCACGTACACGGAAGAAAGGTAACCAAAGCTCAGACAAAAATTTGGCAATGATTAAAGGAAAAATGTTTCTAAAGCATTTTGAGGAATGAAGCAGTCTTTCTAAAAGTTACATTTCTGGCTGAGGATTTGCAGTTCTAATAGCGCACTAAGTCCTAAGAAGATCTGTGGGTGTCTGAGACCTGAGAGGACAGGACAGGAGGGGCTGGAGTGGGGCTGGGGAGCAGCCGTGCCAGGATGGGACTCTCACCTTTCCTCAAAACACCCATTACTGACAGTTATGTTAAGGCATCAGAAGGAACACGGACCCCGTAATGTTCAGCAGACTGGTATAATTTTATAGCACTGTTTTTCTGCTTTGGTTTATTGCACTGGAATGTGATATATTAAAACAGAACTTTAAAATAAGTTATAGATCCTCATTTTGACTTCCCATTAACTTGTATTTCTGGTTTTGATATAAACAATTAAAATATTACAGTTTGTACTCACATCCTACTAAGGAAAGGCATGTTTGCACTTAAAATTCTCAACAATTCTGACAACCAAATGTCACTTACATATTGTGATGCTGACAAAATGAAGCTCAATTTAGTGTTTAATTTTCTTCCACATTTTTGGTACGGTGTTAGATTTTCATATAGCTTAATGATTTCATGGCGCTCTCTAGGCCACACAAGGATGAAATGAATAATTAAAATGAAGTGATTATTATTAACACAGTTCTAACATAATAACTCTTAAATAGGATCCATATGAAGTCTGACTCATTGAAAAAGACATTCAACATTTGTATTCAATGCTCTGTTCTTTTTTAGCAAAAAAAAA
>NW_008803742.1:0-1198 GCF_000699145.1 Aptenodytes forsteri
GCAGGTGTCTGCTTCAGACTGACTATTTTAACAGAATGTTAGACAAAATGTTTCCTCCATTACCGAGTACATATTTTTGGAAAAGTACATCTCATTCTGTGTTTTATTTTAAAAGAAAGAAAAAATTGGTCTAGAAAAAAAGCATTTTGCTCACATTTAGTTTGAACTGTTTTATAAAAAGTTAGGCCTAAAATATTAAGACCTTGCCAGAAAGTTATTTCTGCACACTTGTGAAATAGTTAGGAAAATAAGTAACATTCCATGAGTAACCCCATCAAGAGTTAAGGAAAGAGGGTTAAATCTCTTTTTCTCCACTTTCTTTCCCCTGCAGGCAAAAGGAAAAAGCTTGTGCTGCTTTAGGAGAAATGGAGGGCGGGCACATATCAATGGAAATAATTGAAAACTGACAAGTGGCAACATTTGCTGTTCCATGGCACAAGTGTCTAGTACACTGAGAGAGGAGTAATCAAAAATATCAGCAAAACCAGTAAATTGTGCATTGCTTTTAGTGCCTTCTAATGCAGATAATGCATCTGCAATACCTCTGATAGAATGTGAGAATTATAAAATCATTTGGAGATTCAGTGAAGTTCAAGACTGTTCCTGAAAGCATTCTCTCCATTTGAACTATATTTACCCAGGTGCCAGGGTTTCCTTCTGTAGACAAGGAAAGGGCTGCTTGTTTGGCTTAAGTTGCCAGAATACCTGTCTCTGAGGTGGTCATTCCAAATGGAAGGTTTAAAGTTCAATAGATAGCATTTTTAAAAATTAAATTTTTAAAAATTCTTTATCAATTCTTTTTTTGGTCAGGAACAGTTTCGGTGATAGTGAAGTCTATTAGAGTATTTTCAGATGTGATAAAAGTGTAAGTTTACCCAATAAATGCAGAGTAACAAATATTCCAGTGCACTTCCTGAGCCCTGTAATTAAGTATTTTTGTATTTCAGGTATAGAAGTAGTTAATATGAACAGTCTTGGCGTTGCTAGTGAAGGATATACATTTGCTGGGGTGGTGGTGGCAGATTTATTAGACTATTTGGCATGCTAAAGTAGAACCTGGCTGATGTAAGGCATGGAGACATGCTAGAATAAGAGACAGTGGATACACAAAAAATTTTTTTCTCTCTTGTAAAATTAAGCAAGAAACATTATTTCACATAATGTATCCTATTCTTACGAGAGTCTCTTTTTTTTTTTT
>NW_008803743.1:0-1199 GCF_000699145.1 Aptenodytes forsteri
AGGCTTTGCATTATTATATCTGGGGAATGGGACAAAATGTAAGCCCTTGCTTTGCAATGTCATCCAGGTCATGGGGGAAATGTCTTGGATGCTATTAAATCAGGCAGTGTAAAAGAATAGTCGTCTGCACTGGTGCTGACGTAAAGGAGAGCCACAAGCCATGGTAGATGAAATTTCCAGTTGTCCTTCTGTATGCTGGATTTGCAGTGGAATGTAGAATGCTTGTCCTTTACCTCAATAGAAATTTTTGGTTCTGTTTCTATTGCTTTCTGTTCACTGTAGTGCATCTATCTAAGATAGCCATGTGTGGAATAAACAATTTCAATGCTGGTGCTTAATGCTTTGCAAGTCTGTTGCTGCTGGGTTACTTTGACTGTGTTGTGCATTGCTTTTGCTTTGTTATGCATTCAGAATTGAGACAGTAAAGACAGTAACATACTATTCATTGAATAGTGCTGAAGTCTTCAAAGATGTTTGCTTCTGAAACCCCTCTCTTCACTTGTGTGAAAGAAACTTCAATTTAAGCACCTTCACCACTAGGTTCAGATGAGTCGAGTAAGAACTACTGAAGAAGACAGGACTTTAAAAACCTAGAGGATAGAATATTACGCTGTAATACAAAACCAAGGAAAGACCAATCAAATGTGTCAAGCCGGTATCAATCTGATACCGAGTTAGCCTAAGACAATAGCATTGTTCTTTATTAGCATAAATTCCTGTGTGCTTACATTCAACACACATGGTTTCATGGCTCTAGGTTTGAACAGAGATCCTCTATCAAATATAGACAGATTGTCCAAATGTTATGTAGGTAACAGCGTTTACATCTTAATCAAGTCCTGCATCATCTCTGCTGCCAGGAGACTACCTGAGATTCAGGGACAGTGCAGATCAAGGAAGGACAAGAAAAATCATCGAATCATAAAAATTACAGATAGGAACGACTTCCTAAATTGCATACAGATTTTTCCCTGTCTACATGGGAGTCGTCTAGGTAAATTTTATAGTAAATGAAGAATTGCCAAGGAACTGTGTGTAGAGCAATGATAGAAAAAGATAATACCCTTTCTGAGATATACTGAGCTGCTAAAGAAATATTGTGGGGTAACAAAGGTCACATGGGAATCTTAGCTTCCTCTAGGCACTTAGCACAGTTGCTGCCATGATAAAAATTCTAATTAAAAAATTTAAGGATGTCT
>NW_008803744.1:0-1199 GCF_000699145.1 Aptenodytes forsteri
ACAGCAGTCTAAGAGAAGAGAGATGACAGACAGGACCCCACATTTTGGCTTGAGGAGTCTGTATCATTCTCTGTGAGACAACAGGTCTCCAAAATTCAATAGCACCTGGGAGAGGATTCTAGGATAGCTTGGCTCAGCAAAAGAAAATTGTATGGAAAGTTTGCAACACTGCATTGAAGTTTCCATCAGGGTGGAAATGAGGCCACAACCATTGATAAGTAAAGTGCCATTGGGGTAGTGCCATAAATGCAGTTGAAATCAACCTGCCCCAGGTGAACTTGTACATCATTTGTCCTTCTTCTCCCAGGGCAAAAGTCCATGACAATAAAGACATCCTTATTACAAAGCCTTCGTTGCCATGCGGCGTCACTTTTTTACACCTTGCACTTATGCTAGAGATAATGGTGTCAACCTGGGATTTACCCCTGGTCAGAGAGTAGGTGGGTAGAAGGATTCAGGATAAGATCCCCCAGCGCAGATGCTCAGCTGCCAGAGTGTAAGAGCAACCTTGGTTCCAGCTGAAACGGTTTGTCAGTCTGGTGCTCTGCATGTGTGTCTGGTCTTTCAGCTATCAACCTTTTTTTGTGCAAGTATGTGATTGCTGGTTGTACCTGTGTGGTGTTAGGTAGGATAGGGCTATTATGAACACTGAACAATTGAAGGAGGAAAGGGAAATTGAGAAATTACAGGCTCAGCAGTAGAGATTTTTCCCTCTGTCTTTTTAAAAAGAACTTCAAAGCTAACTTTAACAACTGAAATCACAGGCAGATATGATTCAAAACTCTTCTGGGCTTGTTAAACTATTTTTAAAAATGCAAAAGCTTTTATTAGCTTAACATACTATTCCAATCCACACGAGTAAAATGAAGCGTGTCTTCGTTATTCTGTCAAGATTATGCACATTTCCCTCCTGACTCACGACCACACTGATCATAATGGCTTTAATTGATATTCATGTGCATGCCATATTTACTTCTGCAGAGTTCCCGTGTAATTGAGCAATAGTTAATGGGCACTTAGGACTCTATTCACAAGAGATTACAAATGTGTATGTATTGGGGAGCTTTTCCCTGTGGAGTTTCCATGTGTCTGGATAGGTGCATAATCAGCGCGCCAGTCATCAGACAGAGCAGCTGACACTCATGGCCCTGACGAGGGCTCAAGCAAGACAAATTTTAAGCCCCTTCCCAATTTGGACT
>NW_008803745.1:0-1199 GCF_000699145.1 Aptenodytes forsteri
AACCTCAATGATTCTATGATTTCTATGAATGCAAGGAAGTGTGCCAGAAGGCCAGCATAGATGGACATAGAGTTCCTTAGTCAGATCAAACACAAAAAGGAAGTACGCAAAGGTGGAAGTGGAGACAGGCTGCTTGAGAGCAATACAAAGACATCGCCCAGACATGCAGAAATGGAGTTACGAATGCCAAAGCTCAGCTGGAGCTGAAATTTGCAAGGGAGGTGAAGGACAACAGGAAAGGCATCTCCTAAGCACATTGACAGCAAAAGGAAGCCTGAGGCGAGTGTGGGCATCTTGCTCAGTGGTGCAGGGGACTCAGTGACAAAGGTTGTGGAAAAGGCTCTCATAGTCTCGAACTTTCTGGGCTTGGTTTTAACTGGTAGGGTTTTCCTTCAATTCTACCATGTCTCTGAGTCTCCCAGCAGAGTCTGTATGAGTGAAGCAGTCCCCACAGCAGAAGAAGATAGTTAGGAATCATGTAGGCCGGTTAGTCCTACACAAGTCCGTGGGATCGGGTGCATCCAAGAGTGCCAAAAGAATTGGCTGAGGCCACTGCAAGGCAGTGACTCTATCATCTTCAAAAGATCATGGCAACTGGGAGAGGTTCCTGATGACTGGAAAATAGTCAGACATCTCACCCATCTTCAAGAAGGGGAAGAAGAAGAGTTCAGGGACCTACAGGTGGGTCAGCCTCCCCTGAGTCCCTAGGAAGGATACGGAGCAAATCCTCTTAGAAGGACCATCCCGTATGGGTTTATCAAAAGTAAATGATGCCTGACCAACCTCACTGCTTTCTTGGATGAGGCAACCGGCACTGTGGACAAGAGAAGGGCAGTGGATTCTGTATACCCTGACTTTAGCACGGCCTTTGACAATCTCCCAAAGTCTCCTTATCATCAGATTGATGAGATATTGGCTGGGTTAAGTGAACAACAAGGCTGGTGGAAAATTGGCTAGGCTGCTGGGCTCAAAGAGCAGTTATCAGCGGTTCAGAGTCCAGCTGGTGGCCAAAACCCAGTGCAATTCCAGAGGGATCTCTCAGGGTAACAGTACTGTTTGACATCTTCATTAATGACCTGGACATTAATGGACAGAGTGCAATCCTAGCAGGTTTATGAACAACACCAAACTGGGAGCAGTAGGTGTGTGGTCAGTACAGTGGAGGGCAGGGACAGGCTGGAGAAATGGCCTGACAGGAA
>NW_008803746.1:0-1200 GCF_000699145.1 Aptenodytes forsteri
GGTCCCTGAAAGCAAATGCCATTTGTGGATAACAGACTAGTAGAGGCTCAGGACCAATCTAATGCTGATCTCAGTTTATGATATGAGTTTTTTGAAAGACTAAAGACTGTTTCACCCTCACAGCACCCTTTTGCTCTGTTATTTTAATGACATGACTGGACATGAGTCTGGTCATGAGCCTGGTATGAACCAGAAAGTGAGGAGTCTGCAAAACTTTATGGAAAAAAAGTAGGTACAGGTATTGAGGTTTTCACTTACAGCTATAAGCTACCGCTTTGAGTGTCATATGGAAAGCTTGATAAAGAGCAGAGAACTAAACCCACATGTCTAAAGACTCAAGCTGGTGCTCTGTCAGGCCACCATCCCTTCTTAAGAGTGGCTGTGTGCAGCAATTTTGATAATTGTTGCAGTGCAAACTGCCAACCACATTACATGTTCATACCGCCTGTTTGAACTGGGATACTCTTCATAAAATGGGCTAGTTGAGAAAATCAGACCTGCTTAAGAGCTCCTGGAGGAGGACTCTGGCAATTACCAAGCATGCTCCTCCCTGTTCCAAATGCAGGACTGTGGCAATTTAATTGGGACACTATACAGCTTTAAAGTTTTGCTTCAATGTGTAATACTCACTTTTCCCAGCTTCAGAGCATCATCATGGCTTTCTGTGGTAACCTTAATGTTTGGCATTTTTTGAAAATGGACTGTCATCATTTTAAAGACATTTTTATGGTACCTGTAATGCATATCTAATGTATTTAGAAAGAAATACTAAGCACAGAGACACACCCATACATGTACATGCTACTCACTGACATTCAGGATGGTTTTAGTGAGACTATAATGCATTGGGCTGTATTTCAGCTAGTCTTTGACGGCTAAAACTTTTCCACGTAACTTTTTTCCCTGTTTCCTTTTGTGGCCAGGTTTTCTGTCAGTGTGTCTTCAGGAGAAGACTTTTTCAGAGTAAACTGTTGTCATTTTGACTCTAAGATCCATTTGGATCACCTGGCCACCCACAATATACCGCCCTAAGAGCCTGACCCCTCCGCATGGCCCCAGCTCCAACACCTTTTAGAGAAATATCTGAAGCTGACAGTTGTAAGCGAGGGATGCTGAGCCACATTCCTGGGTTGTTCTGAGTGATAGTTACTTGCACTGTTAAAGTGAGATGTAATTTTTTCCTCTTTTCTTTTTTTTTTT
>NW_008803747.1:0-1202 GCF_000699145.1 Aptenodytes forsteri
AAAAAATTAAAAAAAAAAAAAAACAAACATACTGCCTCTTTTTTCTGAAAGGAGGAAAACCTCAGCCCTCATTTACAACATTTACACACGTGGCAAATTGGCAACTGAATTGACCTGGAGATTTTTAACACCGACAATTAACGTCTGAGGCTTATTTAATATGTTTGTACATTCCACTAACACTGAGTAAGGGGAGAGAATAGAATACTATTTTAAAAACATGTTTATTTGAGGTGGGTTTTTTTCCCCATAATTATAGCGTTGTACAACAACATGCAAGGTAAGTTCTGAGTAGTAAACCTGGTGTTCTTGGAAACAAGTAGAAGTATTCCTATTTCTGGCCTGTTTAACACGCTCTCATATTCATTGCTCCTTACTGCATATTGTTTATAAATTTTTATGGAGTAGTTAGCTCCAGTTTGTCTGGAAATCCACTACCCTGAATTTCCAGGGCTAAAATGGGTTTCACCCACTTGACTATCCCGAGTATTGCAGAAAACACTTGCAGTTGTTACTTTAACAGTTATTACTCAAGCCGCCCTGCTTGTGGGAAAATCGAGGGTAGCAGGGAGTCATGGAGGAAGGAGGTAAGGACACTCCACCGGGGTGTGTGAAAACGAAGGAACAAACAAAAAACCACCCGGCACTCAATCTCCTCTGCCTTGGTACCTGGTGCCGCAAATACTTAAGCACGTGACAACCTTCATGGGCTTGATTAATCTAATTGAAGACCCAAGTAATCCAGGGAAGCCTGCAGATACTCACAGGGGTAAAACTATTTTGCACGTGACTGTGCCCTCCGTTCAAGTGTCGGCTGTGTGTGGGTCAGGATTCATGACTGACCACACTGCTCTTTCACAGATGTGACATCTGTGCGGTACAAAGATGTATAATCTTGTCACTTTGCTGCATGTCACATCTGAAATCCTCTCTATCCCTAAGCCAGTATTTTTTGTACTTTTCTGTTTCCATTTTACGGTTTTCATGGAAAAAAAAAAATACTGAGAATGTACCCAAAATAAGAACTTGTGTATTGTAGTCAGATGCAAAATTGTTTGCAGAGCGCTGAGGGACTCTTTCTGTTGACCATAAGGAGACCAGAAACTCTCTTTGGCATGACCTAAGCAGTGCTGGAAGTCATAGAGGTCTGTGGGGCAGTCAGCTCGATCCCACGTGGCTCGTGGGTGGCCATGGCTATTGAA
>NW_008803748.1:0-1202 GCF_000699145.1 Aptenodytes forsteri
TGAATAGAGCCATTGTAAACAACGGATATTCTAAACTTTGGAAAAGATCACAAACATCTACCTACCTCCAGCGGTTTGTTGAACAGGTGGGTGGAATAGTAAATCTGTGAGGTACTTAAAGCAGTACTGAACCTGTGAGGTACTAAAGCTGATTTCCTTACCCCAGAGGGAGCTTCAGATCTGTGAAAAACAATTTGGAGCCTGGGGCTTTGGAATATCCACTGCTGCAAAGAGACAGTTTTTATTAAAGGAAAAATAACAAATATAATCTTTAGATCTTCACAGTCTGTTGTTAGGATCTTTCTCATTGGGTAACTGATCTAAACACACTTCCATCATTTAACCAAAGCTGACAAGCTTTACAAATATTGTTGATCAGGGAACACTTTTCCCCAGTATTATGCAAACTGGGATTTTTCCGCAAGATATCCATGTGACATTTTCCATGACTTGTTTGCGAAGAGGATAATTTTTCATGCCCTGGTTATTGAATTGATACTCATGGCATTTGATACTGCAAGCCATGGATGAAAGTGATGGCACTTCTCGGGGTTTTTAAGGCAGTTTTGGCTGTCACATCACAGCTTCAGTGCTGAACAGGCCTCACTGAGCCGGGTCATGTCACTGATAGGCATGTCATGAGATAAGGAGATATTAAGGGAGAAACTGAACAGCAGAAGGTAACCGGTCTCTTTTTGTAGTCCTTGTTGAACATGTAGGTGTTCATGGTGAACATGGTGTTGTTTACAGCAAGCATTTGTGGAAAACTCATCCGGATTTGAAATGCTAGGATTCCGGTCAACAATTTACTGTTACACAGAATGTAAGCTAGCATTCTCCAAAGAAATAAATATGCATGATGTATACAACATGTCATACTTCTACATATTTAAGGGACAGAATAGATCCGTGAATGAACTATTGCATACAAGCATTGAGCATTTTAGTAGAATAGCTTTTTTCTAAAGCTGAAATGATGCATTTTGTTGTCTACTTTTAAAATCAGCACCTTGACAAATTAACGGGTACAAAACTAATAAAAATTATCCTAAATTTCCACATATGGAGAGATGTTACCAGCTGAACATTGCATACCAGCGATACTCACTTTGGTTTAAATCGAATAATACATAAACAGCACTATTCTTTCACCACACCTGAAATGCTTGCTGTATCATATGTGGAAAATCCTTTCAAGTCAT
>NW_008803749.1:0-1204 GCF_000699145.1 Aptenodytes forsteri
TTTACTGCCAGTGCAGTTCCCATTGTCACAGGGCTGCAGACTCCTGTAGCAACGAGGCATGAGCAAGCCGAAGGGGCCAAGGGCTGTCCGAACGCTTTCGCAACTGGAACGTCTTTCATGCCGCTTGCTTTCCCCAGGTTGGCATCCTGCACAGACGGAAGCGAAACCGCTTTGCTGAGAAGATCTTCCTCCGGCACGACTCTCCTTCAGCCCCTCTCCAGCCACTCGGCCCAAGTAAGGAGGAGAGCAGGGCTCGACTGCGACAGCTCTGTGCCAGGATCGCAAGCCTCGTGCCTGCAATGAGCTCCGTGTAAGTGAGCCGTCGTGCCTGTGTAGAGAGCTGCTGGGTTCAGCCATGCACAGAAGTACCTGGGGGAGAAGCCCCTAGGCATCACGTTCAGCTTCTTCCCCTCAAGTGGTTTTTTCTCTCCAGTATTTAATAGGGGAAGCGGAGCGATGCGGCTTTTTTCTGCACCGGAGGGGTCAGTTTACCTCCCGGGAGGCTTTCTAGCGTGAGAAGCATTTGCAAAGGCGCTACAGAAGCCGGAAGGCGCGCGCGTTGGCTTTCTGCAGTTTTGCTGGTGCCTGCGCATTAGCCCCGCAGCTCACCCCCTCGGGCCAGGTGACGAGCAGCAGGGGAGCACAGGTTTACCACGGGCTGAGCACCCCCGCGTCAGCGCCCGTGGTCCTGCGGTGGGGGAGGCACCCCCCCCAAACTGCCCTTCCCTCCGGGGGTGCAGCATTCACCCTGGAGCAGAGCTAGCCCCTGACCCCCACAGCTACTCACCTGAGAAGGTGGTACGCCCTTCTCTTCCAAAAACTGCTTCTTTAACTTTGTGGGGTCAGGTATTTTGCCCATCAGCCTTTTAATTTACGGAACCGCTGCCGTGGCATTGCAGCTACACCTCGCTGGCTGCCACTGCTCCCCCCGCCACTGTGGACCACAGTCTCTGCTAGTGCCCCGCTCTGCCAACTGTTCCTCGTTGCCCAGCCTTCACCCATGGCTGACCTGGGTTCACCTGAGGAAGGTGATGAGGCAAATGCAGCCATTCAGAAGGAGGTGGCAGGAATGGTCCTAGTGAGCGATGTCAGCTGGGCCCTGAGTGTCGTCAAGGCAGCGAGAAGATCTTTCAGGCCAGCTATCGGCTCTGAAGCACTGTGTCTCCTCCAGCTGACAATCCCAACAAACTTGCTTCTGCCCTTC
>NW_008803750.1:0-1204 GCF_000699145.1 Aptenodytes forsteri
CTCTCTCCTCTCCTTCGCCAACCTCCATTCTCTCTCTGGAAACTCTCTTCTCAGCCTGTCCTTTCTTCTTCTGGTTCCTTGACTGTCTGCAGCTGCTTGAGCTGCCTTGTGCACCTTCTGCTTTCCTCTGCAGCAGACCTGCCCCGTGAGTGAATCAGGTCCAGCTCTGAAGGGCAGGAAGGGCAGAGTGACAGTGGGGAGCAGCAAGGCCGGTGGAAGGGTTGTGGGAAACCAGACACAAGCTCCACTCTGCTGGCAGAGGTGGGCCGGACAAACAGTGTCCTCCAGGCCTGTTTGTCACCTGGTGTCTTCTCTGGCTGCCGTTCCAGAGATGGGGTCTAGTTGCACAGGCGGTTGCCCAAGCAGGCAGCAAAAAGCAGTGATTGTGCAGTGCAGCAGTAGTGCAAGAAGGTAAAATAAGTCAAAAACAGTGGGAGATGATTTGGGGCAAGACAGCCTTTGCCCGGTTTGAGAAAGGGTAGCTTGGGAAAGACATTGCTCTGTGCTCCGTGCAGTGGCACAAAACTTCTCATTTTCTAAAGAATAGGAACCTGCCACGTTTGTACAAAACACCGATGCAGCAGCACAGACTGCTGGGGGTGCCTGCCCAGGGACAGATCCTGGAGCACCAAATTCAATGAGGGCATTGCTGTTAAATTCCCAGGGGGGCAGGAATCAACCGTGTATTATTCCCCTGGTGTAACTACAGAATCCATGGGAAGCAATTACCCGTTTTACATGGACGGCTGAGTATTCTTCTTCCTCTGCGTGTGTATTTTACATGAGCAATTTACCATCTCTTTCTGAATTTTTGAATGTTACTGTCAAGCTTATAGCTATTTCATATACACACCTGAGCTCCCTGCTAGGCAGGTTAGGGAAGGATGGAGAGCAGGCAGGGCAGGCAGAACTGTCAGAGTTGAAAGCTGGTCATGCATCAGCATTTGTGCTTAAATTAGTTATGCCAGATGCCACAACAGCAGCACTAGAAACGTAGTCAGAGCACAGGTGCGTGATGAGAAGCAGCACAGCAAGTTTTCTTCTTGTCACCATGCTGATGTCCCTTCATTGCTTGGGAGAGATAGCATCTTTAATGATAACCCTGTAAAACAGCCTTAATGCTAACACAGTTCTCCATAAAACTAATGTTTTGATTATTTCTTAATAGCACCAGATGGAGCTTTCTTGGCAGAAGGAACAAGAA
>NW_008803751.1:0-1204 GCF_000699145.1 Aptenodytes forsteri
TTTGTTTAACAAAAAAAAAAAAAAAAAAAGTTGGGGGTGGGGTTCCCCCCCTTAAAAACTCATGGTAGAAGAAAAAACATGTTCCAGTCCTGGAAAAAAAAAGATGATTCTGTTGACTTAAAATTTGGCAACTGACAAAAACACCCAGAAATATACCAATAAACCAAATACGTTAATATATTTAAAGACATTACATGCTTCACAAATGCCTGAAGAACTAATATAAACTATAAGGGCATCAATAGCTATCCTAGCAGACAGAGCTATTTTTTTTATTTTTATATGTAGAATGAATGTATATAGAGAATTAATTCAAATTATTAAAACCTACAATTCTTTAAGCTCCTTTTAAGATTATGCTTAAGACACTGTATCCTGGTACTTGTTTCACTGGAAACTGCAAAACATTTGAAGTAAAAGGAATAGCCAATTGAGAACTCATACTTTAAGCTTTGAAGCAGAAAAAGAAACCACTGCAAAAAACCTACAAGTTTTTCAAAATTACTTACAAAGCTTACTAACTATAGAAGACTTACAAATTTAGCTAACTTCAATATTTCACGCTTCAAACACTTGATCCACTTAGTCTTCAAAACCTAAGTTAAAAAGTCAAAATGCTTTTAATATATAAGGTTAAAACATTCCTGAATTTTAATTTTTAGGCTTTAGAGGGAAAACCTAACTTCTACCCTCCAACTGCCATTAGCAAGGGTTATAGTCACATACTCTATCTACCATCTAAACAAACAGCAGCACACTCAGATTGCATTTCAGAATACCTGCAGGATTTAATGCACACTCCTGAACAGCTGGCTGAGATAAGATCTGCCTTAGTGTATCCTGGTGAGAAAGCAGAGCTCGGCCTGCTTTCAGTATGTACAGCTTTAATTGCTGGCATCGCAGTAGATCCAAATCCACTTGACCTATCAGAAATATTAAGCAGCCATTAGCGCTAGGAACCTCTTGTATTAGAGAAGAAAGGCTATCATTCATACAACCTCAGTCCAAAAATCAGTTTACATCTTAACTCACTGTGTGAAAGCTTGTGAAATACTGATGGTATGAGGTAGTTTGAACAGCACCTGGATAAAAAGTCTGCACACATTCTATGACCCATGATATTAAAAACACCGCCTTCCTACTTTTCACACCCTAGACAATCATACAGCTGATTGATATGCCGTATCAACAGTATTACAGTAAG
>NW_008803752.1:0-1207 GCF_000699145.1 Aptenodytes forsteri
TTTTAGTATTTCACTCCTAGTGGCAGTTTTGTTAAGGACTTCACTAATTTCTGCCCTGGGATGGCAGTGAGAATTATGCCTCAATGCCTTTTTGGTAATGCATAGCATAAAGCAGTGGTACCACTGATGCTGCTGAGAAAGAAGCTTACAGCACACACCAGCTGCCATGTGCAACACTAAACCACTCCTACTACTCACACCTGTCCCTGGCACATCCTCTTTTTTGTTGTTGTTTTTAGCTTAGATTCTTCCCTCGCCGCTTCCCAGTTCTTTGCCTTTTTGTTGTTGTGCCATTATTCTCCACTAACTGATTTTCATGCTCGGTGGCCAAGAAACTGCCATTCTTTAAAGCTCACCTTGGTGTGTTGTCCCTCTTATTTACTTCACATCAATAATTATTAGCAACCACCTGTTCCTGTCTTGATAATCTATTTTTCAGATAAACATGGAAAATAAGCTCTGCAGCGAGGGTTTGTCTTTCTTCGGAACAGGTTTTGCTTCAGGTGACGTAGCTGTTTTGGGAGTAGAACAATCAGACTATAATTTTCTTTCTCATATTTGCATGTGGCCGCTTTGCGTCTTGGGCTGAGCATTCTGAGAACAAATAGGTCTCCCCTATCTCCCACTTCTTCAACTAAGTAGCTGGGTGGCAAACAGCATTTTCTCCAGCCCTTTGTACAGTCCAAGCTGATGTGACAAGCTCGGAGGTGTTCCTAGTAATAACTGCTACCAGTCTATGGCATCAAAATCTATCCCAGACAGCTTTTGGGCAGCACAGCTGAGACAGAGCTTTTCCTTCTCCACAGAGACTGTGCGATCAGGTCACACTTCTCTCCATGCATATGCACGGATGTACTTAGGCTGTTAGAAATCAATGTAGAAAAGACATGATGTAGAAGAATGGGAAGCAAATATGGGCAAGCAACTTGAAAGTCGGTGAGGGGGGACAGGAGAGGTTGGACTCTTTTTCCATGTACTCATGTTAAACCTCCGAATACCGTAAGTGTGCTTAGCTGCTGATGAACTGGGTTTCCCCATTTTTAAATACCACGTTCTTTTCTTTCAGTCCCCCAACATTTCTGCAATTCATTTTCCCTCTTACTTGCTTTGCTAATAGTCCTTGGTGACTGCTTTGCCTCAACAGAGGTTTTATAAAAAGCTTTCAGCATAAATTCCACCCCCACACAATGATAATAAGATTTTTTTT
>NW_008803753.1:0-1207 GCF_000699145.1 Aptenodytes forsteri
AAAAAAAAAAGGAAAGAAAAGGAAAAAAGAAAGAAAAACCCCAAACCTTTCTTTCTGGAGCTGAAAAGTGCTTTGTGGCCCAGGTACACAATATATGACAGTGCTTTCATTCAGAACGTATTGCCTTGAGGTGACTGAGAATTAATTCCTGCATGGAGTTTAGAAAACATTTCTCCAAGGTTTGTTGTACAAAAGGATCTGTAGGTTACATGGCATTCTTCTCGACCAGAAGACGCTTAAATTTTATGGTCAATATTTCAATATATCATAAATGTGTAAATATAACCACATGACAGCTTTAATCAGACTGGCTTGTGCAACAGTTCAGTAACAGTGCAGCAATGGACATGGGCTTCAACACACGTCCCAAATATCAGCTGAGAGCCTCTGAAATCACAGGCTTTCGTGGAATAGTAGGGTAGCAATAGTTAACTGTAAACTGGTACACACAGGAAGACTGCTTTGGTACATAAGCACTTCAGGCACTGCCATGAGAAACTGAGCATCTCAGTATTGCGTTTTGAGGATGATTGGCTGGTGGTCTTCCCTTTGGATGGCTGGGACAATATTTAAACATCAAAAATTTGTTGAAAGGAAAAGCCAGCTGAGAAGAAGGAACAGGAATTTTACACACAGGCACGTGTAAAGATAGGAAATAATGAAAAAATAAACTTCACATTTTCCTTCAGGTATTTAAAAAGAGTTTTAGTCCTGGTTTCAGTTCTATTCTTAGTTTAAAACACTGCTTCAAAATAAGAACAAGTGGAAAACAAAGGCAAACAATTTCATCTCACTAGTATAACACAGAATATTTAGACCTGGATGCCGTATTTACACTCAAGTTCTTCCACAGAAACAGAGCAGCATGAGTAGGTTTAAAAGGGAAGGAGGTCAGCCCCACCATCTCTTACCAGGTGGTTATTTTAAACCGTGCTTTTTGACACCATACTTTAAAAGCTCTCAGTGTGTATGATTGCGTCACACTATTTGGCAATTGTGCAGGTATGAAAAGGTCTTTTTGTGAGATGGGAAAGTTAAAGAAGCATCCCTAAAACTCCCTGTGGGTTTCCAGCAATTGCCAGTAGCTAAGCATCCTTTGAACCTCTTCTCACGCTAGCTGAGTGAGATGACACAGCAGTGGGATCCCGCGTCCCTGAATCTCCAGGAAACTATAATTTCTTAGAGAACACTTGGGCTGCCAATCTGG
>NW_008803754.1:0-1208 GCF_000699145.1 Aptenodytes forsteri
GGGGGGGAGAGCTGCCAGAGAGAGCCAGGCCCGCAAAACGCTCCCATGCCCTGGGACGGAGCTGGCTCCCGAGAGAAAAGGCGTGGGAGAGAGCAGCTCCCAGAGAGAGGGGCAAAGACGCTGGTGCAGGGCTGAGCCTTGCTGAATCTCCTGCCCTGCACCCAGGCTTCCCTTGCAGGGAGCCCAGAGCTACCGGCTACTCTGAGGCGCCAGCAAGGGGCGAGGGGTGCCGAGAGCTCGCCTGCACCTTAGGCCCCTTACCTCCATCATCCAAGAGGGCATCACGTACTGGCCCAGGCTGACAATCCTCCCCACAGCCCTCTGGCGCCTAGCCACTTCATGGGATGCCGTGAAGGGCAGCAGGACCTGAGAAGGGAAGAGCTGCCGGTCTGCCTTGGGAAACGACGGCGGCTCCCGGAGCGGTGGCTCTGCCAAGTGCCTGGCGGGGTTTACGCAATGTGCCCCAGACAGGAGGAAGGCCTGGAACGGGATCCGGCCGCCTCGCGGCCTCGGGGACCATTGCCGACAGTTGGTGACCTGCTGCAGTCAGGGAGGTAGCCAGATCCTGCCGCCCCCAGCCACCTCTGCCCCTTCCCACGCGCTCCTCCAAAAATGGCTGCATGTCCCCTCTCCAGGAGGACAGGAACCTCCAGGGGGGCCTGCACCAGGAAGGCTGGGCTACGGCCCCTGGGGAGGCCAGAAGAAGAGTGCTGCAGGGCTGGGCTCCCCTTGCACCGTGGCCGTGTCCCAGCAGACCTCCACCCTGCTGCGATCTGGGGAGGAGAGCGTGAACGGGGCGGCCGGCGAGGGCAGTGGCTTAGCAGTGCCAGCTGCCAGAGTAGGGGGCCCGGGAAGGACACTCAGACTCCTTCCACTGCTTTGGTTCTGGGCTGGGGCGTGCACGCTCCAGAAGGTCGTGTCTCTTTAGGAGAAGGCCAGGAAGAGACCCCGTGAGCCCGGCTCTTGGCAAATGCCTGACCTGCAAGATTTTCTCCAGTGTCTGGATGCTGGACGTCGGTGAAGCACCGTGCATCAGCACCTCCAGCACGCTGTCCAGAGTTTTCAGGATCTGTCAGGGGATACAGCAAGTGGCACGCTTAGCCTGGCCCTCCTTCCTTGCAGGAAGCTGGCTTGTATGCCTTCCACCCGAGGCGGGCCTCAGCTGCCCTCTGGTGCCCGGGAGAGGCCTCAGGGTCTCCCTGGTCTTC
>NW_008803755.1:0-1209 GCF_000699145.1 Aptenodytes forsteri
CCTGCCACAGGAGCAGCCCCCCCCCGACTCACTGTTCCACCCCCAGGAGGGGCAGGGACAAGAGTGGCAGGCAGAGACTGGAGCAGGGACGCTGGCACCTTGCCCTGGCTGGGCAGGGGGGCGCCGGCATCGGGCTGACCCCAGATTGACATCCCCCATGCTGTTCTGGGGAGCAGAAGGGTTGTACATCTCCGCCTCCCACTAAAACAGGCTGCCAGGAGAAGTGACTCCTGCTGGGTGACAGTCCCTGCCGGCTGAGCGGCGGCTGAGCCATTGGCTGTGCTTGGCAACCTGCACCGGGCAGTGTGGTGGCTACCAGAGGTGTGCCCAGCTGGTCTCCTGGCAGCAGAAGCCAGCTCCTGAGCATCCACCTGCAGGTGTTCCTCAGTGCAGCACGGCATTGCAGGTGCATCTCTGCGCTTTTCTTCTATTCATTTCCCTTTTGAGCTGGTTGTGGCTGGGAGTTCCACAGACTAACAACGCCTAGTTTGGAGGAGTCACTCTTAGTTGTGATTTTAAGCCTGCCTTCGTGATTGTGCCAGTCATCCCTTCTTCTGGTGTTGTGAAAAGCAGCAAATAATGTTCCCTTTCCACCTGGCCGTGCTGCTTTGGGCCCTGTCCCATCGCTTCCCGTTTCCCTTCCTGGCCCCTGCCAAGGTGCCATTTCCAGAGACCCCACGATCTCTTTCCTGAGCGGCAGGGGCTCACGCTGAGCCCACCACGCTGTACCCTAGCTTGTTTGCACCCATGCGTCAGGCTCTGCCATCCCACCTTGTCCTGCGCAAACACCGTCAGCCCCAGGGGCTGGGGTCGCAGCGGGCAGCAGGCAGCAGCCGGCAGCGCACAGGCTCCCTGTGACCTTGGGGATCCGGAGTGAGGCAGGGGTGGAGAGGGTGGGAGGTCTGTCTCGTCCCCCTCGACCGGGATGGAGTGGTGCCGGCAGCTGGGCCAGCGGAGTCCATTAAAAATCAAACAGCCTGACGTAATGCTGGGGGCACGCTGCGGGAGCCTGAACCTGAGACAGGGCTGCAGGGCCCCGCTCATGCTGGCGCTGGGGACTGGGGCAGGTGACATGGTGGACAAAACCCTGCCTCGTTACCCTGGCACCCTGCTAATGCAGCAGCGGGGCAGCTGCCCCCAACCTCCGGCAAGCAACTCTCCTCCGGGACACCCCTCCTTGGGTGCTGGGTCCTTGCAGCACTGGGGACT
>NW_008803756.1:0-1209 GCF_000699145.1 Aptenodytes forsteri
TAAGCAAGCAAATGTGGAGCCTCCTAATAGGGCCAAAAGTTACATTTGGCACCTAGGAACTAAAGAGGTTGTGCTTGCAGAGAGGGAGACCCTTGAGGGAAGGACTCTGAGAGTCCTTGGGGCACCTGCTGAATAACCAGTTCCCAAGTTACCACAAGGATTAGTGAGGTCCTTGGATGTGAAAATGAGGGATTGTTAAATGAGAGTCAGGACGTAATGCCTTTGTCACTGGTGCAGTTGCTTTTGTGATAGTATGCCTGGGTCTCCTTTCAACAGTGCTAGAAGGATGCTGATAAACTGGAGGAGGATCAGAGGCAATCTGTCAGAATGATTAAAAGGTCTGAAAAACATGTCCTTTAGTGACACGCTCTGAGAGCGCAATCTGTTTTAGCTGATTGGGCAGAGGTTTAAAGGTGGCTTGACCAGTCTATAAGTACCTATATAAGGACCAGAAATGTTCCTCCATCTAGCTGACAAGTGTATTGTGATTGCTGCTGGCTGGAAGTTGCAGCTGGACAAATTTAGGCTAGAAGAAAGAGCTCTGTTCGAAAAGAATGACGGTAATTAGCCACTGGAGTGTTTTACCAAGGGTTGTCATGGATTCTTCTTCGCTGGCAATTTCACCCTGTCTTGACGGTGTGCTCTGGTTGAAGCAGGGAATTCATTTAGGGAATGGTATGATCTCCGTTTTATAGGAGGTCAGAGACGGTGATTGGTTTGGTGTCTTCTAGCTGTAGGATCTCTGAATGCATTACAGCAGTTCTTGGCAGTACTGGGTAGTTTGCCCTGTCCAGGATCGTTCCCACACATTAATATTTCAGGCAGGGAATCTCTCTTGTTTTAACTTGTGTAAAATGGATGCAATTTAAGAAAATTAGACATTAGTTCACATAATGAATAACCTTGATTTTATCAATTTGCAGCTCTATTTTCTGCAATTTGACAAGTTTAAATGGCATTCAAGTAGCTTTTCATGTAAGGTGTCACTCTGTTTCCTTACTAATGCCTGAGCAAGTACCTTGCCTATTGTCAGATCGTTAATTCTCTGTTATTAAGTACTCGGGTGCTTCTTCATTGAAAGGACTGTCAGTTGCCAATGTGGAATCTGTTAGATTAAGAAGCTGGCCTGTCAGAGGCTCCTCTGCTTCTCCAGACTAGCATCCATCTGACATGAGAGTCTTCTCTCTGGAAGTTTGACTTTTTTTTTTT
>NW_008803757.1:0-1211 GCF_000699145.1 Aptenodytes forsteri
ATTTGTTTCCCTCAGCCTAATTTCTACCTTTTAATGCTAGTAACAAAACAGTGCTTCCTTAAGGTTTCTTTGGAACTTTTGTCTCTTTCTACAATATAGCACATACAGCACTTCCATTCTTGGTTGCATCTTTCTTGGTTTGTCATTTGTACTTCAGGGTTGAAGAATTCCTTTTACACCCCAAAGCTTGATCTTATACTTCACATATGTGATATTAAAAGACATCAACAGTCCTTATGACTACACCTGACTCGTTACCTCTCTGCTGATGTTCCATTTGTTCAGACATCCAGGATACTAAAGGATGGTGTTAATCAGTAGAGTGTGTTTTCAGAGCACTAGATGGTTACTTGTCTCTTCCTTATGGTTGCAGCATTTCTCACTCCCATTCATTAGCTTTTTCGTGAATATGATCCCAGAAAGATGAGCTGAATAATCCCTATCAGTGACATTTAATGACAAAATGGAAATGCCAATAAAAATTGTAGCAATGGCTTATTATAAAACCAGATAAACGAATCATTAGAATTACAAGCTGCACTACTTCTTATTCGCTGTTACAAAGTAAATTATTATCAAGCAACTGCCTGTTCTCTCATGAATCTTAAAATTCTGTTTTTAAAGCTGTTTCCTGTAACATAGTACAGTCTGTCTGTGAAGAATATTTTGAAGATGAAGGTCATTCACTAAAGAAGACAAACTGTCAGATAAAAGAATAATAAATATACATTTAAAAGACCATAAATGCAGATAGATGATATAATTAAAAACTAATTATGAGGGGAATGCTTTAAGGGAAAAGAGCTTATCTTTCCCCAGATCTTATGCTAGACAAACATATGATGTTTAGTGCAGTCTCTTTCTCTCTCCCGGCCTGAGGTTATCATCATGACATATGGGAGATTATCACTAGTCACATGCCTTTTCAGATACACTGTTAGATGCCTGTGCATTCTTTGGGATGTCTCCAAAGTGTATCCCAGCAGACATAGTAACCGTGTTCAGATTACTTTCTGTGTGCAGAATAAACTAATCAAGTGAGGAAACCTTTTGCCTCCCTGTGGAAAGCACACACATTAGCAAGTATTTGCAATGGTCACAGGTAGACTCCAGAGTAGAACAGTTTCTTAATCTCTATGTGGCTGAAAACACAGTTGAGTTACAAGGATGAACAAGACCAGTTAGAAATTAGCGTACTGTCAAAGACAAAT
>NW_008803758.1:0-1213 GCF_000699145.1 Aptenodytes forsteri
GCTCAGCTTTGCTGCTGGTTGAACCTGCAGACAGAAAAGCGGCAGCCGCGTCTCCCCCCCTGGGCGGGAGAGTCCTGGGCCAGAGCAGCTGGAGGAGGTGGCCGTGCTCTAACATTGCTTAACAACCTTAAGGGGAAAACCACACAAAGTTGGAATGATGCTACGCTCTGCGTTCAGCCCCAGAGAGACCAGAGATAATTGTGTTTATGTTCTTACTGCCGTTTCCTTCAGCTGCTGCCGTTCCACAGGTCAGTTGGCCCAAGTGGCTCACGCTTCCTGCAAGAGCTGTTTGTCCACCTTTATACCACCTGGTTTTTGGAGTAATGCCTGGCTTGGTGCTTCCCTGACTTTGTATATGCCCTAGCCTTTTAGACAAAAAGACTTTGCCTGCCTGTCAGCATTGCTCAACAGTTCTTTGATTCCTGCTTGCTGTGAGGTAACTGTGGCTGTCGTTATGGGCAATAATGAGGGTTGTTTCCTGCTTTTTGTTTGTTTGTTTGTCTGTCATTCTTTTACTTCTGAGTGTCACTTTTTAGTACTTCTTAATGCAATGAGCAGGAAGGTAGGCTGACACATCTTTCCAGGTGCCCAGGGTGTTAAGATTCCTTAAGAGTTCATAGGTAATCAAATGATGGTGTGACACAAAATGAAGCAGAGGGTATGTGTGTGCATTTAGAGGAGATGCTACCTTACGGGTGTGTGGGAAGATGCAAGGTCCGCTAGGACATTATTGGAGGACAATGGGAAGGGGAATAACCAAAACTGTCTTACTATTAGAGTGGTACGTAGGGCAGCCAAATCTCTGTATTGCTCCCACATTTTGTGTGGGCGGCTGTTTTGCTTCAGAAAGGATACCAGGAGCCCTTGGGGCGACTCCTGACTCCCCTGGCTCAAACAAGAAAGGAAGTGCACAGAAGGTGGAAACAGGGACAGGCAAACCAGAAGGAATATAGACCATGCAGGGATGGAGTTAGGAAAGCCAGCGCTCAGCTGGAGTTGGAACTAGCGAGGTATTGGAAGGGCAAGAAGAGGAGTTTCTAGAAGTACACTGACAGAAAAAGAAAGGCTAAGGAACATGTAAGTCCACTGGTCGATGGGCAGCAGACCTCGTGTCCCAGGACATTGAAAAGGCTGGGGAATGCAATGCCTTTTTTTGCCTGGCATTTCACTGATAAGTTCTGCCTTCAGGGTCATAGAATCATAGAATCATAGA
>NW_008803759.1:0-1216 GCF_000699145.1 Aptenodytes forsteri
AACCTCCGCCAAGCCAAGGAACATCTCTCTCAGAGCAGTCCTGCCAGACCTACAGGGAACACAGTTAACGGTGTGATAAAATAAGAATTTCAGGCCGTGCAATTTTACAGAGGGCCAAACAGGAGGTTCGCGTGATGTCTTTTTTTCTAGTGCAGACCAGGCAACAGCATTAAATTTCTAGCAATAAGTTAGAAGAGAAATGTTTTCCCTGTGTGACACTTGTTTGTATACTTTGTGGTGAAAGTTCAGACGTTGTAAATATAGCAGCTCAAAATGTAACATGATTTATAATATTTTCTTTAAAAATGAATTCTCTTGCAAACATAAATATCTTTATACAACATTTTAAACCCAAACACTAACCGTTGCTGTGTACGAACCAGAAAGTACAAGTGACTGGAAGAGGACATGAAGTTTACCAAACAAGTCCTACAGACAAAACTGCGGTTCCCCAAACACCGCAACCCGCTTGGGTTGTGCAAGGGAGTTTGTCAAGCTTCATGCAACTTCTGGGCTCGGGCAGCTCTCTGCTTGCACATCCCGGCGTGGCATTCCATGCACATACTCAAGCACTCGGCCTTGCAGAGCAAGGGTTCGACTTTGCTCTGTGTTCAAAATGGACAGACAGATCTTGATACCTCCTAAGAAGAGCTAAACAGTCATCGCCTGCTGTCAAAAATGAGTGACACGCAGAAAGGGAGGGACATAGAGAAAAGTAAATTAAGAGCATGTTGTATCTCAGTACTGGCCTGTCACGTTCGACTAATATCCAAGCTTTTGAAATTCCTGTCTTCATGGCCTAATTCTGATTTGCACAAAATATTCCTTTTTACATGTCAAGAATGGCGTAAAGGAGTTTGAATATAAATGAAAATAAATCCCTGAGGTCTACAGTTCTTTCAGTTCTTTCAGTGTTGCCAAATGTACCATTTTATGATGAGGTCCAAGGTATTTGCTCTTTTATTTGAAGAGCTTGCAGTTAGTACAGTGTAAGTAGCTCAGCTTTTGTTTTTATTGAAAGGACAGACTAGGATTAGCCCCTACTTTTCTGTTAGATTTTCTGAAGAGAAGTGAGTTTTCAGTTGAATGTTATTGTGCACAGGAAATATCTTCTTCCTGAATATGTCATCTTTTCAACAAGAAACTAATGGTTTTTACAAAAAGTCCAGCTTTAAATGCAAGCTTTCACTGTTTCAATAAGGGAAAAAAAAAAAAA
>NW_008803760.1:0-1217 GCF_000699145.1 Aptenodytes forsteri
GCATTGATAAATATTAAACAGTAATTAATAATTAATAACCTAATAAATAAGAAATAACGAACAACTTACTAACGTTTATTAATAATTTCCTACCGATACTCTTAACGTATTATTATTTATTCCTTCCTTCTCAGGCTATTAGTTAATTAATTAATATGATTTAATGAATTATAATAGCGTAACCAGTTCTCGACAATAAATAAATAAATCGGTAATAAGCCATAAACGATACAAACGAACGTTATTTGTTAATTATTAAAAAAATAACTTAATGATAATTATTAATTTTGTACTCATTTATTAACTGCACGCCAATAGATTTACGGTACCCCGATGGCCACTAAATAAGACATAAATGAAAGAGTATTACTATCTATTAATTAATAATGAATTAATGATAAAGTAAATCGGCAGCAGGTAATGATTTACTTAATTTTTTATGCGTTCGTGGTACCCCAAGAGGTAATAAACAATAAATAAAAGATAATACAAATGAGCGTTGTTAATTAAAGTAATGATAACTGCTTATTATTTTAATTATTTTATTAGTTGTAGACCGACGGGTAATAAATAATAAATTAAGTAGCTTTGATAAAAATTAATAATTGATGATGAATTAAATCGATAATTATTATAAGACTTACTAAATTGTTACCCATTTATTTGATGTACGCCACCAGAAGAAGGAATAAAAATAAAATCCTACTAATAAATACTGCTACTAATAAATTAATAACGGTACTGATTTCTTGGTTAATTCTCCATTAATTTACTTAGGGGACGCAAAGAGGTAACCGATGATAAAATTAAAATAGGGCCGATTAATAATTTTAATAATTATCAATCTAATTATTTAATACATATAAATGCTTATTAATCGAATATTAATAACTGATTAATGGTAAATGAAGATCAATTAATGATTTCTTTTTAAATTTGTAATTTATTACTGAGGTATTAAACGATAATTCATTAATTAATTTTAAAATATTAATAATAAATTAATAATGGTAATGATTTCTTTATCAATTCTCCATTAATTTTTTTAGGATATGCAAAGAGGTAACCAATGATACATAAATAGAAATAAAGTAGGGTTGATTAATAGCTATTAATAATTATTAATCTAATTCATAGAATCATAGAATCATGGAACGGTTTGGGTCAGAAGGGGACCTTTAAAGATCTTCTAGTCCAGCCCCCCTGCCATGGACAGG
>NW_008803761.1:0-1217 GCF_000699145.1 Aptenodytes forsteri
AAGTCCCATGCACCAAACCTGTGCATGGAGATGTGCGTGTGTGTGGTCTATTCTTACAGTTATTAGAGGACCCGAGGAGATCAAGGGTGATCCCAGGCTCTAGGAAAGCCACATGTAATCAGGACTTTCCTGCAGTGAGTGACCCATGCCAGCCTCAAGGGGCAGATACCCAACAGCAGGTACTCGCTCTTCAAAACCAGCATTGGACCAGCAATCTCTCTCAAGGACTGCTAGACACGAGTCAGCTGCTCAAACATAGCTGTTTTCAGTGCTACTGGAGATGCCCTGGGCTACATGAGACAGTCCTGGGGTGGCAGATGTTACACAGGACCCACAAGCAAGTCACACCCCTCCAGAGCAGCAGATGGGAGGTCTGGGACACCTGCAACAGCATCAGATGCCCATATTCCTGTAACTGAATTGTGCCTGGGGCTGTGTTCAGGCTTTAAAACACAGGGGTCCTCTGACCCCTGTGGCTGAGATACATCCAATGCAACCCAAAATGGTGGGATTTTTGGCAGCATATTCCTTTCTATTAAACATCCGTTCTACCTAAACATAAAGCCATTATCTGTGATACTAACAGAGTGCCTACACATAGGCCATTACCTGTATTGTTAAGAGTGTATTCTGTTCAGCTTGAGCTCCAGCTCTGTCCCCCACTCACCAGGCCCCATGCTCTACCTGATACGTTTACAAAGCACATGGGACTCAGCCCAGCTGCTTTTGGATGCTCTGAAAGGGTGGCCTCCCTCTGAGCAGTCACCCTTGGGTCCCATTAGTGGAGAAAAATAGGTACTTTAGTGTGTGCAGCATGCCAAACACCATCCATCAGAACCGCAGGAGGAGACCAACTGCCCTAGGAGAAAAACCCTACTCCAAATTTGCCTTTCTTTCTCCATTGACCATAAATGGAGTCCAGGCAGCCAGCTCACATGCAGACATCTGTATTTTCTTGGGTGAATCCCCTTGAGTAACCTGCCTTGCTAAACATATTTCTGAACTTGCTTGCTCCTGGAGCAAGGCTTCTAGTGAAAGACAAACAGTGTGATTTGGAGCTCACTGACAATTTTGGAAACTCTAGTCAAAGTGAAAATAAATGCTGTGAATTTCTGACAAAGTTGAAAAATCAAAATAAGTTCATCAGGGTCAAAGAAAATATTTTGATTTCATTAGAATTAGACAAAATTAGACAAAAACAGCATTACAAAAAAAAA
>NW_008803762.1:0-1219 GCF_000699145.1 Aptenodytes forsteri
TGTTGTTGTTGTTGTGTTTGTGACCTGAGAAAGCTGTGGTGTAGTTAATGTGAGGCTTTTAACCCTCTACAGACTATGCAACCAGTAATGCATTCACAGGCTTATAAGAGGTGTCAGGCACCAGTCTCTGGATTTGAGATATTTCACTCCCCTGCTGTTTCTGCTTCCCTGTGATGAGTGTTGTGGAAGACTGAAACAGGAACCAATCTTACGAGGTAGTTGAAGAGAGAACTAAACAGCTGGACCCTCTGGGGCAAAAAGACGGGCTCTTCAGCTCGCTTCCGGATGAGCCACTTACACATGTAGCTTCATACCAAGACCTGATAACACCTACTGCCAAAAACCCCCAAAACTAACTCCCAGCCCCCCCAAACCCCCAAAAGATGCATTAGGACAGGATCTGTGCTCCACAGCGGACACTTTTGGTCTCAGAATACTTGCTTGTAGTCACAGATTGCTCAGTACTACGTGGCTGTCTGCCTGCATGACTGGCTGAGTCAAGTTTCTTGTCTGTCTTCCGTGGCAGAAAATTTAAGAGGTGTTCCCAATTGCCAGGCCAAGTCTGAGTAAACAAGGAGGACTACTGTTGACCCTCGTTCATTGAATAGAGTTCATGGGAGCTTGAAAGACTTTTCTACTACAGCAGTGCTTTACTTTCCAGGAATCAGACTTGAGGCTATGAAACAGCGCATCTTTGACTTTGTGTCGTGGTAAAAGGTCACAAATAGGACTTTTGGAACACGTGGCACTGTCTTTTTGTAAATGAGCCTCAAACTTCTGTCTCCATTGCCTTCAAGGCTGGTTTAAGTCTGTGCTCAAGAAATCAACCTAAGGGTGTGTTTAAGTTGTGCTTTCAAAGATCTTTTTTATACCACCTCGGCAGCTGCTAAATCTCGTGCATCCAGTCATGGTCACGGAGCACATCTTTACCTTTGTCCTACACAATGCTTGCGGATGGACAGAGTGTACAGCCCCTACTTTCGTATCAGAGTCTGACCAGTGCACCTCATTTGCGAAGTGTCTTCGTATTTTACTGGTCAATAAAGTCGTTACTGAACATCTTCCATACAGTGGGGTTCCTTAACTGAGATTTGCTTGCCCCAGCGTGGAAAATGTAAACTATACTGGTTTGCTTTAGAAGCTGTCTTAGGCAGGACTTGTTTGATATTATTTCCCCCTTCCCCTCCGCCCCAGCTCTGGGGGGGACTGGCTCCCCCCC
>NW_008803763.1:0-1221 GCF_000699145.1 Aptenodytes forsteri
CCATGACAGTTTAAAAGTGCAACCTCTGGCCAGCAAAATGTGTGACAGCTTTCTATTGCACCAAAAAATTGCTTTCTCTACAAACTGACATTCAAAGATCCCAATGCTCTTTAAGACCTTTAAAATCCATAGCCTGTTACCTCTGGTTATTTTGTACAGGACCTGGCCAGAATCACGAAAACACGACCACTGCAGCTCCGCTTCTCTCTGCTGTTTTCATAAATCGCTCATACTGTGTGCATAGAGCTACGTGACAGAAGGTGCTAGCTGGGGTTGAATGAAGACAAGCATGTGGAAAACCATTTTTCTTCCCTGCTTCGTACTGAAAATACCACAGAGCAGAAAGGACACCACTGTTCCACTTAGAAATGAGAGAGGATCTGCCGTACTGTGAAACTACCCACAGTAAAGCAAGTCTGGAAGCTCACGTCCAACCTGTTACTGAGCGGTATTAATAAGCCGTAATTGATCATTTTGTTGTGGACTCAGCACGCCGATAAATACAAAATGCTTCAGTTCATTTCAAACAATCACACAATTTCCTTTGCATTGCTGCAAAAGCAATCCTTGACAAAACGATTTACTGACAGTGCCAGTCACTGTCTAACTGTGGGACTGCTCGGACATCCTCTCCTTCAAAGTGACTGATACCCTGCAGCATCTACAACAGAACAAACAACTTTGCTAGACAATGCAAAACTATCTTGACAAGTTGTACAGTTTTACTTTAACCCCTTGAGCACCGTCGCACCGTGTATTGTGCATTTGTGGGCTTTGCCGCAGTGAAGCAGGGTAAAGATAGCGGAACCTGGTGTGCCTCAGTAGGTGCCAGTTTTTAAACATATGCTCTGTAACTTCTGAAGTTGGGAAATTTGTTCAGCATAGCAAAATCGCACTACTTTTCAACTCAACTTCTAAGTTGTCAGGGAGGGAAAGCGTGGTAGATTACTGACAGTTATTTTGAATTTACTTCAGGCTTTTAACGTTTTCAGATTGAAATTATACAAAAATCTGGAGATCTGAGTTTAATGTATTACTTTATTCAACAGTATTTTTTTTTTCCAGTGAAATTGCTGTTTCTGTCAATAATATTGTGTTCTATGTAATATATGGAGGTCTCAATGCTGATTTAAGTTCTGCCCAAGTAGGCTCTGAAACAACACATAGAAATTCCACATCCCAAAGAAATCAGGGCAGATCCATAAAAAATCTTAGATGCTT
>NW_008803764.1:0-1221 GCF_000699145.1 Aptenodytes forsteri
TTATCAGCCTGAACCAAAGTACAGCCAACATGGTTAAGGAGTTGAGTGTATCCGTCACAGCCTCTAGGTTGTGCTTGGACCAGTTTCCAAGCTTCTCTCACATCATGAAGAGTAACAGAAGACAACGCTGTAGCTGTGTGGCTAAAAGGGTATGGAACTTAGTACCATGCATTTCAGCCAGCGTCCCCTGGGAAGGGAGGAGGGCCAAAGGGAAGAAATAAAACCTTGAAATGGTAATTGTAATCAAACTGGTAACAAGGATGTTTTTCCTTAGCACTAATCTAAGCTCCTTGGGGGCTCCATGTGGGTTGGACGGTTTTCTGAGGTGCCTTATTGAACACGTGAGTGAATGGACTAAGCCACAGTTGCCACCACGTGATTTGAATTTATTCCAGCATGTCATTCAAACAAGAGAACTTATATTTTTCCATTGAATGTTGTGTAGTTTTTTTCCGCTTTTCTTGTATCCAGTTGGAGTCTATAAAGCATGTCTCTTACTCTATTGCTGTGGTGACTAGTTAGGAAGATCGACTACATGCTGAGCATGCTAGATCTAATAAACCATGCATACAGTTCACTGACTGACTTACCCATTTGGCTACAGCTACACATGCCTATGAGTAGTGCGTTAAACTGAAATGGCATTACTAGGCAATCCACATATAAACATATCTTTTTAAAAAGCAGGAGAAACTGTTGACCGCTGCTACTTTTCCTCCTTGAAGGAGTTACTGCACATTTTCAATTACATCAGTTGGGTGATTTTAACATCAGCATTAAGAGTGCTACGATCAAATGTTGTAGCTTTGCTGCTGTGGGCTATATGATCATTTAAATGAATGCCATGGAGATTTTTACTCCCTCTGCATCACAGCATTAGTAATGCTATCCAGAGCTATGTTCTAGTTCATGGGCATTCTGCCTGTAAGGTTAACAGATGTTGGTTTCTGCAGTGCAGCTGCATTATTTCTGGCGAGTTGTAATTTTTGTAATGTAGAAATGTAAAGACAGTAGGGAGTGCTCAGTAATGTTAGCAACATGAGTGTTCAGAATACACAAATCGAGATCTAAAATTGTGAGATTAGAAAGAAATGGGTTGAAGTGGGGGGAAAGGTCTCCAGTTTCTATCAGTGCATTACATTTTCAAATGTCAGTAATTAGGGGGGTAGAAAGCTCAGCCGGTATGAGCTCAGGGGCCAGACATACGGCTGTGAGCTATAT
>NW_008803765.1:0-1222 GCF_000699145.1 Aptenodytes forsteri
AAGAGAAACTGGGGTTCACTGTGACAGAAGTTGGTTGTTTCATGAATAATACTTTAGTTAAGGGTTTGGTATTGTTTTTTAACGTAGGTGGTTTATTTTAGGACAAGGGTATGATTTAGTGGTTTGAGCACAGGCCAGTCGGAGGCAGACATTTTGTTTCAATTCTTTTTCTACCAAATACTTACTTTTTCCTGTTGCTCGGATGGGTGGCATTTTTTTCAATTTGTTTTACCTCTTTACGAAATGCTAGTAAAACACCATGTGTGGAGCAATAGAATGAGGATGATGTTTGTGTGGCATTGCAAATCTACATGACCGAAATCAGGTCCTAATTACAAGAATGTGAATTTCTAAATAACAACTAATCCCGGTTTTAGAAATAGAAAACTGTGGCTGGGGACATAGTTTTATCTTCTTGCTCACAAGGGAAGTGCTTAAAGCATCCCTCTCATGGTTAGTAATGTTATTCATGGAAAATAGTAATCTAAGGCAGCAGCAGCAGCAATTCTAGTATGTTGTTTTGTGATGCTTAATATCGCTTTTGCGTTTCTTATTGATGTATCATCGCAGAGTATCCTGGCTGTCCAGCGCTATCTCCCTTTGCCTTCTCAACAAGCACATTTTCACACTAGATTAATCTCATTAGAAGGAGTGGGAGGTAAAAACATTCGCAAACTTGCCTGTATTTGAAATGTTATCTCTGCTACCCGTGGGTAACTGCTCCTCTCATGACTTCTGCTTCTAGTACCATATGTCCTATGCTGACAAAGAACGCTATGAAAATGAAGAAAGGCCGGAGGTGCAGAGGCAAATTCTCGCCGAAATTGCAAGGAAGTTGCCGGTGTACACAAGAACGGGGAACGGAGGTCAGCTAAGCAGCGAGCTTTGTTCCTCTAAATCTAATCAAGCACGCTGAAGTAGCATATGCTGGCGATCCAGATGATACCGCCGACCAACAGGGCGTTCCTAATGCCCCTGCATGCGCTGAGTAACTCTTGTGCGAATAATTTTAATGGCTTTTCTCTCAGGTTTTATGTTTGGGAAAACAAAAAAGCCTTGAACGCTTGGGTTCGTCCTCAGTGGAGTCCCAGGTGCTGCCTTTGAGAAGCAGTATGTTACCCCTTGTATTTAGAGTTGAAAAGCCTACTTACGTTGTCTGCCTTTAGTAATAGTAACAGAATGACCAAATCTGTAGTTGTTTTTCCTTAAAATGGAGTCTAGC
>NW_008803766.1:0-1223 GCF_000699145.1 Aptenodytes forsteri
CCAATATTTCAGATTTAAAAAAAAAAAAAGAAAACACATTTGCCAGGCATATTTGCAGAGAACATAAAGGTGACTCACAAAAGGTGCAGGACTCAGCCCTAGTGTCTAAGGCTCACTGGCATCAGTACAAGTGAAGCATCATCATATGAATGATGAGACCCTTCAGGAAACTTCCCCTGCTGTGATGGACCCCAAGCTGGAAATAGTGCTGCTCACTCACCATCACCATTAGGACTGTTTTCTTAGGGCATGTATCCAACCATATTTAAATACCTATGCACCCCAATGACAGTGTGAGATCTTTGAACAAGCCTCAGGGTTCAAACCTCACTATTACTTTTAAATGGAAATCCTATATTCTGCAGAGCTGGGCACTGATTCAAGTACTAGATAAATACATCAGGCAGCCTGCCTTCAGCCAAGAGAATTGCAACCTGACACACGCATTATGAATCAGGAAAGTAACCTGTATTGATTTGTATTAGTGCTGATCTCATATTCCTCAGCAAGGTTCAGGTGACATTTCCACACTCTTGATGAATTATAAGTTCATATCGTTTGTGGAGGCAAGCCAGACAAACCAAAAGAACTATTACTTTCAAATGAGAGATTTCATAACAGAAAGAGCCTGTATTTTCTCAAGTTTTGAAGTATTTTTAACCTTGTGCCCCTGAAAGTTGCCAAGCTGGCTAGCCTGGATGCTAGAACCACTTGCTTAATGGAAGACGAGTAATACCTCAGGCAGACAGACAGGCTTCCTCTGGCTACAAAGTCAACACAGTCTCAGACTCCACCACCCCATCAGTCTTCAGTCTCTCTGCAGAGAATGCCACTGAGCATCATATAGCAGCAGCCCCAAACGGCAAGAAGACAATGAACTGATTTCAAAGCAGCTGTCACTCACTCAGCCAGGTGGCAGGGCCAGGTACACTCTGTAATCAGAGGCAAATGGACCTGTCTCACCTGCAGACTGTCAGTTTCTAGATTCGTAGGTTAATTTTTAATTCTCACTCTTGCCTACTCTTTGCTTATAAGTTCAGCTATCTAAGCAATTTGCAGAAGCTTGAATTATTTTTAGCAGGTGGATGTGCACATCCTTCTGCTACTTACAGTCTGTTCAGAGTCAGAGAGGTTTTGTTAGACTATAGCTTATCTTTATACTCTCAGAAACAAGGTTGTGGGAGGGAGTGATCTCTTATCATTCTAATTGATACTGTTGGGGG
>NW_008803767.1:0-1223 GCF_000699145.1 Aptenodytes forsteri
AAAAAAAAGGGTAGGTTTCTTCTGCTCCATCTTTCCTAGAAATTTGGTTTGTGCTTTATTTTAATGTATTATCTTAACCTTTTCTTAGGGCTTTTTATATTGAATTTTTTATACTTTGTGAATCAAATGGCAAGTTTAAGTGGACCAGTTCTGACATCTGCAATTCAGTTTGCACTCGGTAAACAGCCTAGTCGTAAGTCTTACAGTCAAGTCAAAGTACGTTTTGATGAGAAGTATCTGCATTAGTTTATTTTACTGTGTAGTGTACTCTGGCTTAGTCTTCTGAACTGTGGCTACTTATGCCTCCCTCCCTCATTTCCCCACACAAAAATAACTTTCTTTAGATAGCTGTAGCTGTAAAACCTGTTCTGGTCTCCTCTCTTGTTACTGGTGTGTTGCTAATAGTTAAAGCACTGAAAGTGCTTCAGTCGGTGTCCAAGAGCACTTCCCTTAAGACCACGTTGCTGACAGCTAGCCTCAATCCTTCTTTTCTAATTGGCATTTTGGCATCTCCTCGGAGTACTGCTTAATTCTTTTACTGCTAAGCTCCTTTTCTTCCTTCCTTTCAGACGGTTTGGTTCCTAGCTCCGTTCCTGCGTGTTTTCTCTGACCAGCAGCTCATGGCAGCGGTGCCTGATGTCTGTTCAGCTGGTGTTCAGTCTCTGCTTATGTTTTCTGCCCTTCCTTCCCCTAGGCAAAAACCAATAATTTGATCAAATTGCCTGTAGGCTCGTAACAAGTGCTCGGTGTGTGGTGTCTTTTTCTCCCGTTTCTTCTGAGGAGGTACAATGCTGGAAGTCTTTCTAAAACAAGTTGGTAATGTTTCTTTTCCTTTTATTTATTTATTTTTCTCATGAGCTTTCTTCCTTTCCAATTTCTAGCTGGATACAGTGCCTTTGCTGAAGCGTTGCACATGCTGGAATTGCCCGACCCCCTGATGTATTCCGGGATGGCAACTAGGTGACGACAGTTGAGGATGACCCTGACTGAAAAACTGCGCGAGAGGATATCGCGGGCATTCTACAACCACGGGCTGTTGTGTGCTTCCTACCCCATTCCCATCATCCTCTTTACTGGACTCTGTATTCTGGCCTGCTGGTAAGTCACACGAAGTACTTGGTGTCACAGGGTGCTGCTGCTTTGTGGGGTTTTCATAGCAACGCCGTGAACGTGTTCAGGTTTCCATGTCTTGTGGGCTATCCCAGAAGCTCTTTTTTTTTTTT
>NW_008803768.1:0-1227 GCF_000699145.1 Aptenodytes forsteri
GCAAATGCCCAGCGCCCCGGGTGCTGTGCGCAGAGCTGGGCCAGTCCATCAAGTGTCCCAGCCAGGTCTGGGCTGTCCTGATAAAGCTGCAGCGAGCTCTGCGGTGACGCATCGCTGCACATTGTTTCTGGGTGACTCGCTCCTAATTACCTTGATTAAGTGGTTGCAAACAGTGCTATTAAAAATATTTTTTCTAAGAAAGTGGATTTCTGAAAGGTTTGTGCCGTGAATGGCAAAACCAGCCAACAGCTCCCCAGTGCTACAGCCTTTCCTGGCATATTTTGTATCCCGACTGTCATCCCCCTCGCAGCAGAAGGCAGCCGGGTCTGGATGGAGAGGGAGCTCTTTGGGGCTGCAGAGGGGCCCTGCAGCAGGAGCCCCCGCAGCGCAGCAGCTGCCCATTCCTGCGGCCCAGGGGATGAGCAGAAGCACCGAGGACTGCTGCAAAATGCAGGGACCTTTCTCCAGCTCTGCCTGCCCTGCCCGTGCCCTGGCCAGAAAGCATCCACCCCTGGGTGCCAGCCCAGTGTGGGGTGCACAGGGCCACCATGATGCCCCTGGCGTGCCCATGTCCAAGCTTCGGGTGCTGTTTGGGGATGAGCTGCCTTGGGGCTCCTGACCCTGGAGGACACACAAGATCAGGCCAGCACTAGGGATGGAGATGAGAGCCCGTGGGAGATGCCCACACCAAACCTCGTTATCCTTTTAACCTCCCCTCCACCGGCCTCCAGGAAAGAGATGACAGTAATTCAGCAGCACTCTCATGCAGAAAGATCTCGGTGACTGCTGGTGCCAATGATAACTGTCTGCTGGACGGGAGGGCCAGCGGGGACACCTCACCTCTCCTTAGCGAGGCTGCTTCTGCTAATGACAGGAAGACCCCGGCGAGCTCAGCCTACCCGGGTGCCTACGGGACACAGCTCCTGGGGGGATGAGAACCAGCCACGAGTGTCCACCCCACGCCGGCCACGTGGTGAACGAAAGCCAAGCAGGTCGACACCTTGCCTTCTCTTCTGCTCCTCCTGCCTCTTCCTCTCCACATCAAACCTTGGTGACCATCACCAATGGCAGGAGGGTCTGCATGAACGGGATGTGGCTCCAGGTCCTCATCTCCTCTCCTCCCTAAGTGGATCATGGTTGCAGACAGAGAAATACCCCCAAAACACACCAGCAAGGCCCGGCAGCGGGGCTGTCCCCTTGGCATGCAGGTCTGACCGTGCCCTGCCA
>NW_008803769.1:0-1228 GCF_000699145.1 Aptenodytes forsteri
AGTGTCTGCCCCATAGGCGTACTCTCCTATGCCAACTCGCCCTACGCAGTCTCTTGAGTTGGGATGAGGAGGGATGTGCACACATATATTCCATATTTATATAAATGCACCCAATGTTTAAGTTGCTGAACTGCAGAGACGTGGAAAATATCTGCAGTGTAAGAGAGAAACCCATGAGCAAATGTAAAATCCCAGGCTTGATGGGGACAGACTGTAGTTTATTTTGTTTAGAGAGAAAATTCGCTCCGGTGTGTAACATCCATGCAAAGCTCTATATAACGTGGGGTTGAGTTTCAGTTTACATAAACATATAGGTGTTCCTGCTCCCTTCATAAACTATTCCCACTCTAGCACATGAAAGACTAAAGAACATACTAATGAGCCTTTTGGTCTATTTTGCATTCAAAGTAAGCGAGCTGAACCCCAATATTTGGTTCCTAAATCCAACTGAATCTTTTGGTTGAGGGGTAAGGCTGCCCCACGCCAACTGAGTTATGTGGAAGTAGCCCGTACCGATGGTCACCTTCTAAAGATGATGCCATGTGTGAGTTTCCTTTGTAGACACAGCTCCTGTTGAGTCAGGTGTTTCAAACTGAGGTTTATGAAGCTGTCTAGAGAAACTGGGCAACTGTTTTCCGCTTACCAGACAAGACCTCAGATTCTGTTCCGCTGCATTAATACAAGCAGGTGATAAATTGTATTACCTACGGGCATTTTTGAGGGCTAGTGAATTGAGAGGACAAGGTGAAACTCAGTCTGTACCTCCACAACTGATTTTAAAAGATTGTGATTATGACAAAATTCTCAAATAACTCTGTAACATCTGCAAACTTCACTGATGTAACGAAAATCAGTTATTTTTTGGCAATTTACGCTGTGCTTTTTAAACAAATGTTTTTCCTCTTCATAGGTAAACCTGGACTACTGATCTGCAAAATCACCCAATATGCACCATTTAGTGGCTATGCAGGAGCAAAACAGCAAACAGAGAAGAAACAATTAAGAGATGTCTTCCAAAAAGGGGATTTATATTTTAATAGCGGTGATCTTTTAGTGATCGACAATGATAACTTCATTTATTTCCATGATCGAACTGGAGACACATTCCGGTTAGTTTATTTATTTAAATGCTTGCCATGAGAAAATTCTGACTCATTCTCAGGTTTGAATTCATATCCAGTATTTCCTACTGACTGACGAAGAGGAATTTCTCTGACTTCAATCAGAA
>NW_008803770.1:0-1229 GCF_000699145.1 Aptenodytes forsteri
TTTTTTTTTAAACTTCTCCCTAACTGAAATTTTTTGTTAAAGAGTTTTTGTTTTCAGTCACTAAGTAACTGCTGGCCTCTAGTCCTCAGCATTTTGACTTCTGAAAATACGTCAGCTCCTGCAGAACAGTGGTTGCTCACAAAAGACTTTCCAAAAGTGGGACAACTTGAGGAAAAATACACTCTGAAAGTACAAGGAAATACGGGGGGTGTACATAACCAAATATATTCATAGGGCTGGTTTGGGAAAAGGCTGCTGCTTCCACATTGGAAAAAAGGAGGGATTTGTTAAACTCCTCTATTACTGTGGAAGAGAGGGAGGTTTGTTTGGCTTTTTTTGACTAACAGGGGGGAGAAGCAGTGGACAATCTTGCAGAGCACCATTTCTCCCCGCACGGCATGCAGGAGGGGATGGTCTCACAGGTAGCTTTTCCTAGAGCAGTGGGATGTGCAAATAAACGCACGCTTGGGATGTGAGTGTCCGGCAGCAGTGCCACATGTGCTAGTGTGTGCACTCGGGTGCATCCTCCACCTTCGACCTGTAGCCACAGAAGTGCGGTAACAGTCGCCTGTTGAAATAAATGCCTAACCGACAATGTGAAAATAAACTGTTTTTTCTTATAGCTGTGCTTAGTCAGGCTTTGTGATTTATGCAGAGACATAACATTCCCCTGTGGAACGTGCGTCTCCGAGCAAGACCATGGAAAAATGAGGGTGGAGGTGCCCTTTCTATTCATGTTTACTCGTGGTACATCAGCCCTGTACAGAATTTGTCAGGCTTCAAAATAAAGTCCTTGAAAAATGAAGCAAAAACCCTGCAATTTAATGCTCTTGAATCCCAGAATATTCTAGTTCTTGTTACCCCCCAAATAATCCAGGGAGCCACAGCCGAAACACCTTTTTCCTGATACTAAATGCATGTAGGATGTGTACTGTGCATGATGCACATATACATATAGTTTTGTGTTATTGCTGTATTTGTCTTTGCCTTAAGGCATAACTTTATTTGCAAAGACTCGTCATCAATTCGTTTGTGGTATGCGTGGTAGCCGGCAATGTAGGACGAGTAACAAACAAGACTTATTTTAAGTAAGTCTTACTTGAAGCATCACACAGAGATATCGGCCAGGTGATGGGCCGGGAGGAACGGGTTAGTAGTGTCGCTTGGGGGGACGCGAAACAGGAGCCGAAATAGCTCAGTTGGGAGAGCGTTAGACTGAAGATCTAAAG
>NW_008803771.1:0-1231 GCF_000699145.1 Aptenodytes forsteri
CTCCCCCTGGTGGGATGGGGGAGAGAATTCATCAAAGAAATCATGCGGAACAAAAGTATCTTGAACATCACCACACAGATCCAAAACACAGCAGCAGGGGAATGAGGAAGTTTACAGCCTTTTCCCTTGAGGGTGCCTTGCCCCAAAACCAGAAGGGGCAGTTCAGTCAGCTGAACTGTGCCTACACAGCCCACCTGATCTTTTCATCAATTACCTGCACACAGAAAATTCAGAGACTAAAACAGTCATTCACAGAAGCCAGTCATATACCTGCTGATGGTGGTGGTCCTCTGCAGCTGCCCGTGTTGTCTGTAAGCCAGTTATCAAGTCCTCCAGGCGGTTATGAACCTACAGAAGCATTAAAAGAAGGAAGAAGACACACTATGACTTTCCAGACTGAATTTTACACCTCATTATCAAAAACAAATACTACATACACCTCTTCATTCCTATAGTATTTACACCCAGCACCAATGATCAAAATGGCCTTAGTTTGATGCCACTGTAAAACTGTTAGCAATCATCGCCTCTGCCGTTTGCTTCAGGGAGAGAGAACACCATGCCGGATACAAAGAATCTTCAGGGAAAACAGGCAGGAGTAGCTTTTCTCATCCACAGTACATTTGAAAACCATGCCCTATTAACCAAGGGGGAAGGACCAGCATCATGACTGCCCTCCCTCTTCTCTTGTCAGTATCAGTACACCACAAAGTTCAACTTTCACATGTAGTTATTTTCAAAATCTCTTAAGCACTAATTAACAACTACAGTCTAACAAGAACCCTGGTTCACTGGTTACAAGACAAAAATAATTTGCTTCCTACAGGCCACAGATGAAAGCACCTTATCTGAGCTAAAATTAACCACTGCGTAGGGGCACTGGGAAATTCCAAGGCTCGCACCGAGTTCTGCAAATGATACCACGTTCTCTGTTTCATGAAAACAAATGCACAGCAAGTGGCCAAAGGAAAAGCTCTTCTGCACAACAGAAGCTCTGGGGAGTATAATATTTGTTCCAGTCTGATGATGCCAGTCGGGCCTGTGGCACGAAGCACTTGGCATCAATACCCCCTGTGGAATTCCCACAAGTTAACTTGATGAATACCTTTGGTGATACACATTGCAACAAGTGTCTGAAGCAGCTTCTGATGTCATGACAGGTCTAAAGCAGACAATAGTTACACCAGCGTATTAGTGTCAAAACCTTACCTTGCGTTAAGTAGGACTTGCT
>NW_008803772.1:0-1232 GCF_000699145.1 Aptenodytes forsteri
TAATAATAATAATAATAATAATAATACTATTGTAAGAACTCTATTGTATGATAAACAATATTGAAACAATACAGGGTCATAACACTTGCACAGCAGCTTCCATTAATTGTTACATGAAACATGCATGATTCCAGGAAGCATGTTGTTTGGAAAGAGCAACTTTTCCACCGTTCCCTACCAGCGTTTTGTGTACATGTCATTTTAACCTGCTCGGCAAACACGGGCCGTAACTGATGTGGCTAAGAGACTTTATCCACTCAGTTGCTCACCCTGTTTTTAGATCTGTGCTTTCTGTGGTCTGCCTTCAGCTTGCCAGACATCTCTTGCAGCTTGTACCTCAACTCGGAGCCGTCAAAGCATGTGAATAGGGACTACAGCGATCACAGCCTTTTCTTGAGGAAGGTCTAGCCCTGGCAGAAATAAACCAACACCCCGCCCCCTGGCACGAGACTTTCCCACTATCTCTGATCCCACCAAAGCCTATTCTCCTGTGCCAAGGGTGAGGGTAGAAATCAAGATGAGGAGAGCGCATGGAAAAGGAGCTGCATCAGCTCTAGCATCAGAGTGAAGTTGCTACTAATGACTTTGTGAAATGACTCTACAAAACACTGTTTTGGTCAAAACCTGCTCCCCGTCATGCCTCCGGCTCTCGCCCACAGCTTGCCAAACTCATTGGGAAAGCTTCAGCAGTGTCATCAGCCACTGGTTTCAATAGTCTCCTGCAGAAGTACAAAGACATATTCTCCTCTGAGGTGATGCTTTGGCCAGAACTTAACCCTGAGGAGATGCCAGTGCCCACAGGCAGCAGGTGCTGTGGACAACTCAGTGTAGCACCATGAGGGGTACTGCTGTATCGTGCTTGCACAGAGAGGAATTTGAGCCACAGCGGTTGCACCCAGGCCAGGATTCAGCTTTGCCACCCTGCCAAAGTCTGGAGGCCTTGGCCTGGTTCAGGTTTGTCCTTGGGAGCTGCCAATCGCACCTCCAGTGGGACTGGCTCAGTGGTGACCAAAAGCCCCTGGCAGTGCCTGGGTATGCTCTACTCCTTCCTTGTGCCGGGGTGGTCAGGTCTTTCATGCCACTGCTGCCGTGGCCTGTTACAGCACTCCACGCTCGACACAGGCATGTTTCACTCTACCCTGTCCTTTGCAGTGTGTTAATGGAATAACCCCTGATCTTTGCAGTGACCTAACTTGTAGTCTGATTGATGGCTCTACTTGTTTTCTTGCATT
>NW_008803773.1:0-1234 GCF_000699145.1 Aptenodytes forsteri
ACATGAGAACCAAAAATGTTAGTTTTTAGTAGACCCCTTTTTTAACAACTGTTCAAACACTGATCTTCCTTTACCTCCCATAAAGTGAGCTGGTCTTTAATCTCCGTTATGCTTCCTAGCTTCACTCTTGCAGAGGGTATTCATGAGAAAGTCTTTCCAGCACCTCAGTAAAGAAAATCCATGCTTTCTTCTGCACGCCCTTATAGTGTTCAGAAGCTTTAGGGTGCCGTACCTCTCCTACACAGCAGGAGCGATGTTTTTAGCCTTGCAGTACAGCTTTTGTAGCTGCTGGATGCTCCCACTCCACCAGCATCCTTCTGCGCCTGTAGTCCAGTGGATTCTAGCACTGCTGTAAGCAGAAAGCTTCGCTCCCGTGCAGTAGTGCCTTCTGTCTACAAAAATGCCACCCTGATTACTGAAGGCTGCTTGTGATTTACTCCTGTGTTACTTCCCGTAAGAAAGAGCCCTTTGTTTTCCCTAACCAGCCTCCCCAGCTCTGTGCCAGCAGAAAGGATGCAGGGATGCCATTTGCGAACAGGTTTCTGTTTTCCTTTGGCATCATCCACTGTGCGCCCCTGTGATAAACACAGGAGTGAAAACTCATTCCTTCCCATCTCGCTCGCCATACCAACGTGGAAATGCAAAACCCTCTTTGAAGTCGAGGCACTGCTATTACAGACAGTTCTTGGACAGAGGGAAAAACTCATGTCCTGGATCTTTATTGTTCCTTTTAATCTTAGCCATAGCCTTACTGTTACGGAAGAGGTTTCTTTTTTAAGTTAGTGGGTTTATTGTTGCGAAGCTTAACGTTTGAGGCCAGTGCCTGCCAAGCAGCGAAGGCATGTTACAAATCTGCTAACCCAGGGCTTCCTCCCTCCTGGCCGCAGGAGCCCGGCCTGGTGCACCCCAGACCTGGGGGTGTCTCTGTCCCAGACCCGTGGATGTGGCTGCTGCTTTCCCGTTTGCAGGTCAGGCCAGCAGCGAGGCTGAGCGTGAACCACGCGCAGGCATGACAACAACATGGCTGGCTACGCAGGCTGCCAGAGGCGGGGCCATGCCTTTAACACCCCCCGCCTGGCACTATGGCAACTCACCGAAAGCCTCCTCTCCGGCTTGTTGCAACTTAAGCTCACGAGTGACAGCAGAGGCACGCTGTCACTCTGTAGGTTCCCACGCACACCCACGTTTGCAGAGCCCCAGAAGATCAGCACAGCCTCCGGCCCAGCTACCCTCT
>NW_008803774.1:0-1235 GCF_000699145.1 Aptenodytes forsteri
CCGGCCCTTCTGGTAGATGGGCGTCACAAGTTAGAAGATGGATCCTTGGCATAGTGTTAGCATTTGAATTCAAGTCCTCTAAATACTTGAGTATCTAGCATGTTGCTTTATAGAAACAGTTATCTACATGGATATGCTTGTGTGTGCATGTCTGCATGCGTATGATTTGCATTTAGGAAAATAGGAGAGAGAGCGCATAGCACGGAAAGACAAGGTGATGAAGTTTTGTTGGGGAAAGCATTTAGGAAAGCAAAGGATTTTCCTTCTAGGGTTTGGTGGGTTTTTTTGAGGGGGGAGAATCATGAAATTGTTCTTTGTTTCTTCATACTTCGGCATTTGTTAGAAGAATTTCTACTTGTTGGTAAAATGTGAGTTTCCTTTCTTTTTTTCATGCCCTTTGCCAGATCTAATAATCTCATTTCCAGAATTGCTCTAAAGTTAGGAAAAGAACTTAACAGAAGAAAAACCCTTAAATTAATCATGAATCCTCCTTTTCCCATTTTAAAACAAATCAATTCAGCAAAAAAGACCTATGTTATAGCTCAAAAACTTCAAAACTCAAGTTCTTATCTGAGCACCTATGTGCCAAGCCCAAGTGGCTGTTGGAAGTGTTGAGCTCCCAAGATCTGACGAAAATCAATGCCAGCTTCAGAGAAACTTTACTGCCTCAGTAAAATTTGGATTGGGACGTCTAGATCCCAGTTTTGATGGGGGGGGTGGGGGTGGGGGGAACCAACAGCTGGTTTTGAATATAACTGCGTAACCTCAAATATATAGTCTAGAGGAGAGAGCAATCAAAGAAGGAAAATAAGGAAGTGAAATAAGTACATTTTTTCATTCTTTATCAAGTTTTCCTGTTTACCTCACGATAGCGAGGAAGCATTTTAAATCATCTTTATCATTGCAGCAGTCAGTAGGCAGAAAACAGGCATAGATAATGCTCTTTCTGATCTTTGTTCAACAGAGGAAGAACAGTCTTCTTCCATCCATTGGCTATTTGATGAAACATCTCCTTGCAAAAAATATGTCAACAGGTATTTTGAAATGTAATCTGAACTACTCAAATATTAGCAAACTGATCCAGGATTTGGGCAGAAACTTATCTCAGAATGAAATGCGCATGAAAAAGTTAACAAACAGATTAGCTAAATAAGAGCGTTTTTCAATTCAAGTTACAAAAAAAGATTTTGTAATGCTTAACTGCTACTGCCACTTTGTCCTGGTTTCGGCTGGGG
>NW_008803775.1:0-1235 GCF_000699145.1 Aptenodytes forsteri
GTGCAGGGAGCGCTGTACTCCTGAGTGGCAAACTCATCTGGAAAACAGAAGGGAAGGGAGAGAGCAAGCTGTCAGAGCCCCTCAGCACTCCTGGAACAGGGATGAGTGCCAGAGAGACGCTTCTCCCAGGCCCCACAGCAGGCCACTGCCACCATCCCTGACTTCCCCCCAGGGATCCCAGTTGGGTGGGAGGGAGCCCCAGTCACAGCCCGGTCCAGAGGCCGCAGCAGCAAGGCAGCCCCAGCAGGTCTCCACCCCAGTGTGCCCAAGGGCTGCTCAGGCACCTTCTGCCAGCACACTGGGGCAGGGGCGGGATGACTCTGTCGCTGCCTCCCTGCTGCAGCAGCCGGGACAGCAGAGGCACAAGGAGCATCAGGACAGCCGGGAAGCACGGGCACAGCTGCGCTCTGCGGCCGGACCTGAACACGGGACCCCCAGCGCCCACGGCTCTGCGCCGTGGGATGGCTCCTCTCCCTGGGGAGGCAGGACCGGCCTTGAAGGCGCCATGGTCGGAGGGCTGGGGGTATGGCCTCCTCCGCCCTCTCCCTCAGGGGCGGGCAGCTGCACAGCAACTGCCAGTGTGAGGGGCAGCCATGCAGGGTTCCCCACACCGTCACCACTGCCCAGACCTGCCCCCCGTTGTTCTCTGGGGCCTGCCCGGGCAGGGGCAGGAGCAGGAGGGAGGAGGGCAGGGTGGTGGCCTCCAGCCCTCTGGGCCACCTCTGCCCTCAGAGAGCTCAGGCAGCGTGAGGGCGGGACAGGGCCCAGGCCAGGGGCAGCTGCAGGTCCCCACAGCTCCCACACCCCTCCACGCATCCCACTGCCCACCCTCGCTCCCACGGGCACCCCCAGCCCACACTCACCTGTCTCGTAGTAGTCATAGACCTTCACCTGAGCTGGCTTCAGGCCCTGCACGGGGATGTCCCGCTCCACCGTGAAGGAGAAGCTGAGGGTCTCGCTGCTCAGCTGGGGAAGGGAAGCAGCGGAGGCTCAGGGGCGGCTCCGCACTGCCCCGGGCTCCCCTGTGCCTCCGCACTGCCCCCAGGCTCCCTCGCTCTCCCCTGCCACCCGTGCCCGGGCCCTGGGGGGTGCGGAGGCTGCAGGCCTGGCTGAGGGGCAATGGGAAACCCTGGGACCTTTCCCCACACCAGGGGAGGCTCTGTCTGGTGGGGAGGTCAGGGCCCGATCTGTGCGTGGGATGGAGGGAAAGGCTGCTGAGGGCTGGGAAGAAGGTG
>NW_008803776.1:0-1237 GCF_000699145.1 Aptenodytes forsteri
CCTGAGCAATAACAGGCTCAATGGAACATTATTAGGACAATTAAAATGAAGAATGCAAGTGTAGAGGAATCGTGTAGGTTTAAAACAAGGACCAGGAGAGGTTACAATTACTACCCTCTTAAAAGTCAAACTTAGTAGTCTGCTATATAGTAAAAGGCAATGCAAACACGTATTCTAAATAATGCTGAGGGAAGGAAAGACAGAAAGCCAACCAGCAATCATTGATGGATCACACTAGGATCATGCTGGGCTACACACCCTTGTCAGCTCACTCTGATGAAAGGAGAAAGAACTAGGTAGCGAAAAATAGATCTTTTGTTAAACCCAAATTTTTAAGAACAGAGTTTTAATTTGTGAGCAGCCAACACAAAAGGAGAATTGTGGAGGTATTAGGACAGAATTTAGAGCTTAAGAAAAATGGAGGAGAAAATTGAAAAATAATTAACGCTGGTAGGAAACCATGCCCCGACTAAATTAAGGGAGCTGGAGAAGGAATGACTCCCTAAAAGCAGCTATGCAACATTTCTGAAATTAATACATGAAAAGGAGCTGCACATTTTATTTGAAAATTATTATGTTTAAAAATAGCCCACTGTCAACTTCTCTATAAACTCTTCAGTGAATTGACTTGTGGTTTCTCAGTTATTCCATATTTTTAATGGACTTTGTAGGAGTTTTTGAGAGAAAGACACTAAATGCAGCTCTCCTCCTCTCAGGTACTGTTAAGACTGTTTCTGAATATATAAACAATTCTCAATCAAGTATTCAAGACAAATGCAGGCAGTTCAAAAGATATTTAGACAAGACTATTTGCTGCTGAAAATTATTTTAGCTCTATTGCAAACTTGAAGTTATACAGCTGACATTTGGCTCCTTGGATATTCCTGAGGCAGTTACTTCTCTGTTACTCACAATACATAAGCAATTGCCTAAAAGCATATGGCTTTCTGTTCCCCGAACAGTAACTGAAATTTTACAAATGACAGCAGGGTAAAAAGAGGTATATCAGCATTCCCCTTGCTCTGATTGCAGCATAGCTTTACTCATTATGGATTAGAAAAAGCCAACATGAATGCACTGATCTTTGTGCGATCCCCAGCTATTTCTCCAGTAAAAGGATTAGGGAATAACTGAAACTGGTATGTAATCTGCTGTGTTGTTTTCTAGCTACCCCTTCACTTCTTCTCACCCCCCAAAAAATTGTTCTCCTCCGCTAATTTTCTGAAATAATTTATTT
>NW_008803777.1:0-1240 GCF_000699145.1 Aptenodytes forsteri
TTCTGATTGCCTCTTTTTATAAACCTCTGATTAATATTTCTCCTTAAAGTGCTGATCCACTCTAACATTTGGGACTTCACATAGGAACATCCTCTATGATCCTCATTGGGTAAAGACATACACACTTTTTGAGGAGCAGCTGCTAGCATAGTTCCATGATGGCCAGAAAATAATGACACAATACTTTCTTCAGTTTGAACTGTTTAACTCGGTTATACAAAATAATTCCATGACGTATGTTGTGCCATCTTATTTGATTTAAGGATCCAGTCTTCAGAAGAGGAAAGCTCAGAGAGGAGTGAATGAATTTGGATTCAGATAGACATTCTTGCAACAAATGTTCATGCTATTGTTCTCAAAGTGTTGTCATAAGCTCTTGTCCTATATCCTTTATTTAGAGATTCTTGTCTTACTCTCAGCAACACAGTTTTGAGTGTGTTAGCATAGTAGTGTGCTGGGAACGTTATGCTTCACCCTCTCTTCACCAAACGGGAAAAAAAATAAAAAGCTCTCACACTAAATTGTACTTCTAGAATATGCCAGTCACAGGAACCGCACTGGGCTCTGAAAAATCATGCCAAGGCGGCAATAACCAAGGTTTCATTGGCTCCTTTTTCTTCACAAACCCATTTGTTGGTTAGAGACTCATTAACAGATGACATGAGGACAATTTCTGCCCTCAGCCATTATCTCAAAGTGAAAATACGTCAAGGAGGATTCATCTGGACAACTTCTCTGCAGGAACACACAGGACAGGATAAAGCATGCCCCACAGGAGACATCCTGCAGAGTTCCTACAAGTCTTCAGCAGTGTTTCAGTCTGGATATGGAATTTCTTCAAGTGAACGCACCTCCCGCATCCCTGAAGCTACAGCTTTGCAAGCCTGTAACTACAAGGCTGGTAACATAATGAGCTCCCTGAAGACTTCTTCCTAATGCATGCAAAAGGATGTGCAAAATATAAAGTAATATTGCTAATTAGGCAGAAAAAAAGCCCTGTAATTCTAGTCCCCCAAGCAGCTGGGCTGTTCCCTTCCACTGAGGTCATCAGGATGACCTTGTCCCTGTAACGCTTAGCCCTACTGTGGAAAAACTGCAGTGCACAAATGCTTACATGGCTTTCTGAAATCCAACTTTTAATGCTGCTGGGAGACCAGTGTCTTTTTACAGGAACATTCTCTACTACCTTTGGATGTAAGCTTTCCAACAAGTGGCCAGCTCCTTTATTGACAATTATATT
>NW_008803778.1:0-1241 GCF_000699145.1 Aptenodytes forsteri
GATTGTGCTGACTACACTGGAGAAGGGTTAGAGAGTTCTTTAATCTTCTCAAATGGGAAAAACAGGCTGTCTAGATTTGTTAACATAGTTTCATAATTGAAAGAAAAAAGGAAGTATGATACCAGTTGCCACAAGATGTCACAAAAATACCAACTGTTTCTCTCCTGCAGACGTTTTCGGTGCCACTGGTTACCAGTATGAGCTGGGCAATGTGTCAGTCTGGTCTGGGAAGAAAGCAAAGCAAAAATTCTGACTTGTTTTTCTCACTTTTAGTGCCACTACAAATGTACTAGATGTCCTCTGAATAGATTTCATTTCCTTTCATTCCAAAGGCAGCACTTCAGGACAAATGTTCCTCGGTGAAGGATGCTGTTGTCACATCCTTTTGGGAAAAGTCCACACTAGATGCCAAAACCTCTTACTTTTAGAGAGTCTACAATCTAGAGATCTGAGCATAAAGAATGGTTTTTTATCACGTTTATTTGTGAGAACGATTCTGTGTGTTCATTCCGGATTGACATCAATGTGAGAAGAACACCTAGTCCACACGTTTTGTTTTGGTTCTTTTCTTCAGGAGTAAGTAAAAATATTTTCCAAGTACGTCATTGGCATTTACGTAATTTTGCAAAGAAGAAAATGGGCTAGGGAGAAGATAAGCCACTTCTTCAAGGTTATAGGGAACGTAAGGGGAAACTGTAGAGGTAGACCCAGACTTCCTGATTCTCTTTCTCCCTCCCTATTAGAAACCCTGTAGATGTATGTGTGGTTTCCTCTTTTCCTCATGGGTCTCCGTTGGAGTTTTGTCTCTGATGATAATGGCAGACTGCTAACTTTCAAGGTTTGTGAATAATATTTGAACACAGGAAACGTCACAAGAAGAGAAGATACATCTCTTCCCAACCAGCTTGCCCTGCCTAGGTTTATCTTAACCCTACCTTTCTTTTTACCAGCATTCCCATGCTGCCCAGTATTTTGAAACCATTTCAGCGTAAATTTTGGCATGGCGTTGCAGAATCTATGACACTATTATGTGTGCTAATAGGGAGGATCGCTGTTGTTTACCTCCTGTATCCAATGCATTCCCAGCCCAATTTTTTTTTCCTGCAAGGAGGATACTATTGCTTTTCTTGCATGAAATTTTTGCTACGAGAGACTTTTTGATGGGTTTAATTTTGTGACAAAACCACGTGCAAGCCTTACCCTTCTTCCAATGAATTGGACAACAGAGAAAGCAAAATTCG
>NW_008803779.1:0-1241 GCF_000699145.1 Aptenodytes forsteri
CTATCCCAGCCAAAACCAGCACACCAGCTTACTCTTCAGTACTCTTCTGTCCTCTTGCTTTGACAATTCTGTTCACAGAACAGTCTCATGAAGCATGCAAGAAACATGCATGTAATATAGCTGTCTCGAGCAGTTGCTTGGTAACTCTATGTATTAAAATGCTTCTAATATTCAAGAGATACATGGATTACAGCAATAAAAATACAGGAATACAGCAGGGAATCACTAACAGCTGTTAGAGATTTAACACCCACAACCAGATGCTTGAAAAAAACATGTTGTACTAATAAACAATGGATTATTAGCTGTTTGAGTAATTGCTTTGGATTCAGCATAATGATCCTCTCTGATATGATGAATTTTCAAAAATCTTTTGCATTTTTTGCATCCTTATTATAAATATGTAACAACAGATTATAAAATTTAAGGTAATGGATTTTAAAACTATTCTCCAATAACAAGGTTTGAGAATCTAGATATAAGAAAGAAATAACAGGTATTCCTACAGAATTCACATGTCCTATTCAGGACCTATTGCTTTATGTTTGATTTTCCATACAAAGATCATAGCAAATGTTTGTGCAAGGACGGTTAAGGGGGAAAATGTCTTGAAAAGATGCAGTACTTCTATGAGTGTGTGTGCTTTTTTTAAAAATGTGTTTTGTACTGAAACAAACTTTAGTAGTGTAAACCACGTTTCGTAGGATTTAATATTCATAGACAGAATCTTCCTTCCAACACCAGCAAAAAGGGTATTTGGGTTCTCTCATACTACCTAAAAGATGAATTATTATAGCATTTACGTGCAATGACTGTACTGGAGCTTTGCCTTACTCTGTAGCTGCTGTGAAAGCCAGCTACAGTCTGAGATGGGGCATCAGACCGACTCTGGAGGCTGGAGGTTAGGATAGTCCCCTGAGAAGTCAAACACCGGCTTTCTAATCCATGCTCCAAAGACTATTAAAACATGTTTATACAAACCTGAACAGATCAGTCAGGAACGACTAAGAGGATGTTGTATCCTGGCCAAGACATTATTGCAAATTTAAAAAAAAGTCCTAAACTGGAGGTAGAAATTAAACCTTAGTTAATTTTCTAACTTTTGAGTTGCTGTAGTAAGAAAAGGGAAGGGAAAGTATCACTACATTTATTGGGTGAACATTGTAAGTGGAGTTCAGTTACCTATACAGATATCTAGTACCATTTCAGATGGCTAGGGCCATCCTGTAAGGTCTGTAGCT
>NW_008803780.1:0-1241 GCF_000699145.1 Aptenodytes forsteri
GGACGGTGGGATAAGACATCCCACCAACAGCAAAGCATGAACCCCTGGGCTCTCTCCCGCAGGGTTTCCGGCTCCTTTTGGCCAGCCCCAATGCCTGCTACAAGCTCTTCAAGGAGAAACAGGGGCAGGGCCACGGTGAAGCCACACAGCTCGTCGGTAAGGGAGCAGGCAAGGGCATCCCTGCGGCACGGTGGGGACCACCGGCATCCCTTACCGGTGTCCCTTACTGCTCTGCTCCGGTCTCCACGCAGGGCTGAAGGGCGCTGAGAGGAGAAGCATCGACGAGATCCTGGCGGATGAGTTGCTGAAGAATGACAACAAGCACGTGCAGGTGGGTCTTTGCACCCATGGCTATGGGTGGATTCGCTCTCCTCGCTTGCGCATCGCTGCCAGGTGGTTTCTGGGTGCGGGAGGCATTTTTAGAGATCCTGGGGAAGAGCAAGAAACCGCGGCATGAGTTGCACCGTGCAGTGTGAAAGCAGGCGTGCGAGAAGAGCAGCCGTGAAGGAGCCAGGCACCCTTGGGTGCTGGCTCACCCCAGCCCATTGGCCCGCTGGGAGGGTGTCTGCCCCACTGCAGAGGTGTCAAAACCGAAGGAAAGAGGTTGCTCGGGTTGGGGATGGGTTCGGGAGGTTGCTCAGAGGGATGGGATGGGATGGGACGAGACGCAACGGAGTGGGTGAGGATCTGGGCAGGATGCAACAGAGCTGGTGAGGATCTGGGCAGGATGCAACGGGGCACACAGGGGTCCGTGCATGGGATTTGGGGGGGCTGGGACGGCCTGGGGTGGCAATTCCATGTCCCCCCTCTCTGCAGCGCTGCATCGACTGGAACCGCGACCTCCTGAAGCAGGAGCTGGGCCTGAACGAGCAGGACATCATTGACATCCCCCAGCTCTTCATCATGAAGGGCTCCCGCGCGGATGCCCTCTTCCCAGACATGGTGAGACCTCCGGCACCTCCTCCCCTCCCACCCCTCTTTTTCCATCCGCATCTGATGCAAACACACCTTTTGGGTGGAAAACACTGATTTTTGGTCCGGCTGCAGGTGAACATGCTGGTGCTGGGCAGGCACCTGGGCATCCCCAAGCCCTTCGGACCACTGGTGGGTGGGCAGTGCTGCCTGGAGGAGCGGGTGCGGGCGCTGCTGGAGCCCCTGGGCCTCACCTGCACCTTCATCGACGACTACTTCTCCTACCACGTCCTCTCCGGGGAGGTCCACTGCGGCACCAACGTCCGTCG
>NW_008803781.1:0-1242 GCF_000699145.1 Aptenodytes forsteri
TTAAAGGCTGTGATGTTAGTTTTAGTGTCTGTAATCTAGGATTCAGTTTTCAGCTGAAATCTCTCCACAGCATTTAGATAGTATTTATTTTGGGCCTACAGGTGTATAGATTGAGAAACTACAAATATGTAACCATTTTCTTTAGTAACTGAGACATGTAAAGTTTACCTAAACTAGGTCCTGCAAAAATCGCAGCATCTCTATCAGTTCTGCTTTTCATCCGTAACATGCAATTGGCTGCTACCCTTCAAGCACATTTGACAAGGGAAAGCCTTTAACTGTAGGTATTCCTTTAATGCAGTGATTTGGGAAAGACATACATTAGTGTATCTTTTGAACAAGGAAACTGAGTTGATAAAAAAGATGAAACAGCGACCAAAAGTACCTAATAAAGATTGTACTAGAAATACAGTTAGTGAGAATTTAATCCATTGGTTATATCAGAAAAACTTTTTTTTTTCTCAAATTGATGTCAAGAGGAGGACCAATTTATTTAATTTTGTGGTGTTTCTTGGTGACTCCATAAAACAATATAAAAAAGACCATTCTGAAAACCTTAACTCTCATTAGAACATTTTTTGTTTCCCCCGATAAGTACATTTTGCATATGACAGGGGTTGAATGTAATAGTGTGTGTTGAAGCACTATTCCTGTTCCTATTAAAGTCTACAGAACTTTTGTAGAAATCTTAAGTGTTCAGATAGACATTTCATATCATAAACTGCTTAATTTTCCCCCCAGATGTTTGGATATTTGTGTGTGTGTGCTACACCTCTGACTAGGGCTTGGGTGTAAAAAGGGTCACAGAAAGGTGTAAGCTGTACAAAGTCCAAACCAATGTCAAAATGGGGCTGCTCTTTTGCAGGTGACAGACCACCAGTTGATTTTGCTGGTTTTTTAGCAGTGTATATTGGCTCAAAATCTGGCTATCCTTGTTTTTTGTTTTATATTTAACCACTTCTCAATGAGACAGAGTCAGGAGAGAGCAGATTGTCTTTATTTGCTGTCAGTGAAGTAAAAATGCAAGTTCTGATTAACGTCAGTTACTACTTTGAGCATATAATGATGTATCTGATTTGGACCTCTATTTCTAAGCAGTATTCTCCTCTTTGTGTAAGGTGGGATCAATGGTGAAATTCCATTTCTGCACTGTACTAATTTATTTAATGGCTGCGAATAAGATGAAACTGATTTAGTAGGAACTAATAGTGGACTTAAATCTGAAATTCTCCTATTTCCCCT
>NW_008803782.1:0-1242 GCF_000699145.1 Aptenodytes forsteri
AAAAAAAAAAAAAAAAAAAAGACAAGATTGTTGGATGTCTATTGAATTGAGATAATCTGCCTATGTTCCCTATGCTGCACCAGATAAACTTAGTGTACTATGATGCGAAGATGAAGAGTAAAACAAGAGGAAGTAGGGATGTAGAACCAAGCTGGTCTATAGGTCAAGTGCAAGGCGGCTCAAACATGTCTTTAGAGAGCTCAAGTCCAGAAGTGACGCCAAGTTGGACTCATACTGACGCTGAATCCCCAGTGCTCCAGTTTCTTGGAGGGCAGCAAAGGTGAGCTGCCTCTGCATAACATCATCCCAGTTGACTAAGGCATATCTCTGGCTCCACATCTCTTAATTACAGCTATATTGCTTCTGGAATCAGCCTCTTCTCAGGGCTAGTACTGCCGCATTTGTGCTGCAGTGTGCTTGATGTAATAAATCCTGCTAGACCTGGTAATGGTCAGCACCACTTGCTATAGCAATATTTCCGATGTGTTTGGGCACTGACTGGTTAGGCAGGTATGCTGACTCGTTGGCTGGCCAACATTACAGAAGGCCAGGTAATCTTCATCAAGGCTAAAGTAGAAGCTGGCTATCTGTTTCTAAAACAGACACATTTCCCAGCATGTGCTAGTTGTATTTGCATACAATACTACAGAAAATGGGGAAGGAGCAAAAAAGAAGGCTAGCTGATGATTTTAAGACCTTTAATTTTCTAAAGAAGTAAATGCCACAACTGTTGCAAATACCAGTGGCCCACAAGTCTTGAATCTCTGCATCCTCTGGCTATACAAACCTTCTAGGTGTATATGAGTTCCCAGCTTAACATTTTACCCATTTTTATCATCCATTTTCCTGATGTAAAGGTCACTATGCATAAGAACCAAGTAGCCATTTCTTAATATATAATTTTTAAATGCTAAAATACCAAAGGATTTAGGGCATGTTTCTGAGCTCTTCTCCTATGGAGATCTGAATGGTCTCTGTTCTCACGGTCTAGACTGAAGAGAGTGGTTTGACAGCCAACACTTTTTTTTTTTTAAATTACCTATATTTCCAGGAACCCTATATCTAAATATTGCCATAGTTAATGCAGCTTTTCCTCTTTCTAAAGTAAACAGATTGATCTTAGATGCTTTTTTCCGTGCTTTTTTAATGAATATTTTAATGAAATCACTTGGATATCTTTGGTCAAATTCACTTAACACATGTATGCAAGTGTGGAGTGTTTGCAGAAGACTACACATCCTC
>NW_008803783.1:0-1242 GCF_000699145.1 Aptenodytes forsteri
CCCCCAGGGAGGAGGCAGACTGGAGCAGCACCCCAGCTCACTCAGCTGAGGATCAGCTCTCACCCTCAGGCCCTAGAGCTCTGTCCAGTACCCTTGAACCACTATGTCCATCAGGCTTTTTCAAAACTTCTGTCTAGCAGGCAATGATACCCTTCACCTTCTTCTTCTGAGGAATAACTGGATATTAACATCCACCCTTTACATGAGATGAAATTCCCCTCCTTTCTCACCTTTCTACCAAGTTTGATTTTAACTGATACGCTAATAGAACTGAATGCAGGAAATTAATACTTTCTGTACAAACTTGTGTTTCTAAGCACTCCCTGATCATCGTCAGTCTTCGCCAGACCTGTGTGTGGACACATGTACCTCGCCATTCCTTTGTGGCCATCCATCCCTCCTTCTGATCTGTCTCACTCCACTCAGTCCAACCCCTCTGCAACAGATACATCAGTCTACAGTAGGCAGAGGTGCATGTCTGCACAACAGGACCACTTCCCCGAATGACTGCAGTCTTAATTCCTGTTTGTGCTTCCTGACACCATCTAATCTAGAGACTACCTAATTCTTTCTGGAGACTGAAACTACTGAATGCTCTACTAGTTCAAAAGCGACCTTCTGACTCCAATCTCATCCTCTCCCTCCATGCAGCCTCCAGCTTCTTCTGTCTTAGCAGTGTTTCCATTTCTTTGCTTGAATAGCACCAAAAGGACCTTGGAGGTCCCCTGAGCTGACTCCATTTCTCTTCCTTTTCTGGCCTCATTAAAGCTGTTCTTGATTTTATCACTTCTTCCTGCACTTGTGCACTTGAATGTTAGGTAATTAGATCAGATAACCTATTCAAACAAAGTAAGAGGAAATTAGAGATGGAAAGGCTTCTTTAGATCGATGAGACAAGCCCCACTCCCTTGGGAAGAGGGCAGGAAAGGAACATGCACTTCTAACTCACCCAAGTGGTGTGTGGTGTTCATTTCACTCTTGAGAACAAGCTCCAGTCCAACAGACTGGAAGCATTCCCTGGTACTTTACCTAACACTTCCACTGCTTAATTTGTTGGACCACACCTAATTTTGCTCTTCACCACCCAAAATAGTTTCTAAAGGGTCATTTACTCTCTAAAAATACTTGTTCACATCTATCCCCATCATTATTCATCTGAGCTTTACATTCCCTAAAGTCAACAATGAAATCCTTCCACTGGCTTCAGTGGTCTTTTTGTTAGTTTCTTATCCTTTCCTACCA
>NW_008803784.1:0-1242 GCF_000699145.1 Aptenodytes forsteri
TTTTTTTTTAAACTTGTCTGCTGGTCTAATAACTGCGGGGGAAGAGGGAGACTGAAATTGAATTATTTTCAGTTTCTGTTCTGTTTTTCCTACCTAACAGAAACCCAAACAGTTGGGAAAAAAAGCATTTTGAATGACTTGTTGAGACTGCTCCTCTTGTATAAAATGGAGTGACAGCCTCTCTCTGTTACGGTTAGGAGGCTCATGTAAGAGACTAGAGTTCCTACTCCTAATTAACATTAACTGCAGACACAAAGAGCCACCCTACACCACCTATGAGTGTCAGGACATTGTGCTGTACGTAGTACATTGATTCAAATCTGCAAGCAGAGGATGAAACTGAAACTGGAACTTTCACTTTAGCTTATCACAAGTCTCTCTGGAATATCGTATTTTCTTCACAGACAACTATGTCTTAAAAACTTTTCCTCCACCAAAACTGCTTTTTTATGTAAGGCTTGATTGCAATTCCCCTCGCATTCCAGCTGTTTACAAACTACTGTGAAATATCCTACAGTCATTCAGTCTAGAAATCCTTTAGTTTTGCGGGCATAAAATGTAAATGTGACAATTTCTGAAAAGAGTCCTACCTTTTAATTATTTGTTCGTGGTATTTCTTCATGGACCTTTGAGATACTGAAGCACTTCTACTGTACAGAAATGCTGCACCTAGGCCAGCAGGAAACTGTCTGTGCAAGGATCACAGCATCGGCGTAGAAATCACTGCGGCATCACCTCTTTGTGAACCAAAGCCTTAACCCAACAGGGAAAACCAACTGGGATCTTTACTGAGAATCAGAGTGGGTATTTAATGTGTGGATGTGGTGTCATACTCAAAAGAGGAAACAAATACAACTGCATTTGACCTGAAGGAGACGTGAAAATAGTTGTCATTTATGAAGAGAGTATGGCTAATGAAGATGTGTTTTAGTCACCAGATAAGGTTGGCTGGACTGACAAGAGATAGGAAAACAGAGGTATCACTAAGAATAAGAGGAGAAGGTGGACAGAAGGTGGGGGCGACTCAGGAAGATATTAACCAATTTCTGGAGACTATATTAATTCAGAAAATTCACTTCAAATCTTTCTAGAAACAGCATAAAAGCTGAGATTTGGGCATTTCCTAAACTCTATAGCCACTATATCCATTCTGAATTCAGGTGCTTTTCACTACTTTGAACATACTAAGGAATACATTTACATAAATCATGCTCAATGTTCGACTGGAGTAGGAAAAAAAAA
>NW_008803785.1:0-1243 GCF_000699145.1 Aptenodytes forsteri
CCTCTTTGAACAAACCTATTTTCCGCCTCCTCGTCCTGGCTCCCAGGTGATGCAGCATCAGCACGTCCTGTGCTGTAGTATCCTCCGGGCTGCCTGATCTTCCTTACGTCTTCTCCCTCCTTGATGATCTTGTCTCCTGGATGCAGCAGGGCTGTTGGCAAAGTGCACAGAGAAAAGAGTCATGCCTTGCCCTGGGATCAGGAGCCCCATTTCAGCTGTGATTTGCTGTAGGCGTAGCAGTCTTCAGCTGAGCCACAGCCATGTCTGTTCCTGGCTATGGACCTGCTGATCCTGACTATGGTCTGACTTCCCGGCTTGACTTTGGACCCGCCCCATCACCACGAACTTGCTTCGTGAGCTGCGCTCTTGGTTGAACCAGACTACCATCCCTGGGGCAATGGGACAGGGCCCTGGCTGATCTGCAGCACCCTTTGATATCTCAGCTCTGCTCTGGCCCTGCCGCTGATATTGCTGATCCTAACCGGCAACGTCTGCCATGGCTCTCTGAGGGCTGCAAACATGCTCCATCAGCACCGCCCCCTGACATGAGTAATGCTTCTGGGCTTGGGAAGAGACATGAACTTTCAGATTTAGTGCATTCACATCAGGCCCTTGGTCTTTGCTTTACCTCTCTGCAGTGTTGGCTCGGTGATGTGAACATTGCGGTCTTTGCACAGCTGGGAGCTCTTCAGATAGCTCATGACGGCATTCTGGCGATACCGGTCAACCAGTCCTCCCAAGTCAGCCTCTACAGTTGACGGCAGGCAGTGCTCATCAACGGGGCCATCCCCAGATCTCACCATCCGGCACTTTTCTTTCCGTTCTATTGGGCTGTCTTTATTCTGCAAGTAAAGGTCAGGTCCCGATTAGCATTCGGTTGAGGCCCTGGAGTTGCTGCATTCCCTTCAGAGAAGCTACAGGCAGGGATTCACCTCAGGCATGTGCAAACAGGAGTCAGCACCCTGCAATGGGATCGCAGGGACAGGCACTCCTCTGGGAGTGCAATTCCCATCCAGAGCTGGGTCCTCAGACAGGTACTCCCTGGAGGGCTTAGCAGAAGAGCAGCACACCGGGCACAGGTGCCTCAGGTGAAAAAAGTCTTGCAGTCACCTTCTTGTTTCTGATTGTGCCAGGGAGCCAGAGGCTCTCCCCGTAGCCGGTGACTGTGGGGCAGCATGCTGGCAAGAGGAGGTAGCCCTGGATTCTGCCAGAGTTCATCCAGCCCAAGATGAGTGAGTCACTG
>NW_008803786.1:0-1244 GCF_000699145.1 Aptenodytes forsteri
CTCAACCTTTCTGTGATTCTGTGAAAGTATTTGAGCTGCGTAAAGAATCCATTCTAATAACTTCACCTTGGTTATATAAAGTAAATAAAGAAAGGAGAGTAGTACAGTGCTGCTCTGCTTATACTCACTAGCCATCCTCAGGACACATACCAGGATGTATGGCACAGGTGCAGTTTCTGCCACTAAGTACATGGACTGAAATCTAGCACTGCTAGGAAAGACCCTTAACCATTATGCTATAGGATAAATGTTTTCTCTCTCTCCTGCTGACCTTGTAATTTTTATTTCAGCTGAAACTGTTCAGTCTTCTCGACCTTACTTTGTGAGTACTTCCCAGTGTTGTCCTTGCCTTCAAGGGTCAAAAAAACCCCACCTTCAAACTAAATTATTCACAAGGGAGCAACAGCAACAACAGCAACAAAATCACACATCTCTGCTGCCATTACTAGAAATAACAACATACCATGGCCAGTTGCATGAGCTGGTAAGAATGCTTTCGGTACAGATGGTGTTTATTTTTCTGGTATATATTATTGACAATATACTTCTGGGAAAAAAGCTTCTCATATACTTCCTCCTGTCCAAAAAGAAACTATGTTCAGTGGTGCAGTTAGGGATGCAGAGGCCGGGGTTCCAAACAAATGGTACAATTATGACTGCGTATATCACTTAATTCTAATGCCTTCTGTATTTGTGCTGGGACAGTTAAGTTACATCAGATAGTGATGTCCTGCTTTTTCTGTACTCTAGGTAGACGGTGGGTCTTAGAACACCACGGTGGTTTTTGCCAACTAGCACGGTACTGTCATTTCTACCTGGAGTACTCTCTCTAAGGCAATTTTGTAAATGGTCTCATTCCAGGAGGTCAGACCATGTGGACAGGCCCTGTGGTCTTTTCTGAATGTTCCGGGCTATGCCTGGCATCGATTCTCGGTGGTGTTTAATTTCTCAGCGTTCACGTATTATATATATTCTAATCACTAGTGTGACTCAGCGCAAGAAGCATTTGACCTACGTTCACACTCAGCAGGTCTATAGCCTAACAACATTTGTTAGCATTTTACTCTCAGTTTGTCAGACTTAATTTGTAATGTGACTTTCAGGAATGGGTGACTACACATTTTCACAGGGATTACTTCTGATAACTGTCTGGCATGCATGCAATCAAACACATATTAAGAGGTTCATGTAAACCTATGCGCATGAAAATACACCATATAGAATCATAGAATGCTTTAGGTTGG
>NW_008803787.1:0-1246 GCF_000699145.1 Aptenodytes forsteri
GTAAGGGTAGCTCTTTGTTATTAAGTACTCTTCTGTTATTCTGCTACTGATTTTTGTTCTTGTCTTTCTCCGCCTTTATGGGTTTTTTTCCTGTAGAATAATTCTGGAACTTATCATGGTTCCTGTGTTTGCAGGTAAGACTGCTTCCTAGTAGCAAAGAAACATTTTTGCCTTCTTCTGGCAGTCCACATTGATCGCCGCATTGTGATCTGCAAACTGGTAACATCTTTTGCACACCACATTCCTTTGATTTCGTTGCACCAGAGATACTGGTGGTGGCTTGCAATGAAATGCTTTTGCCGGTGAAGTTTTAAGCTGTCTTCTGGTTTTGATGGAGACTGCCATGCTTCAATTGTTAAACACTTTTGAAGTATCTCCTTTGCAAGGATTTCACATATCCTGCTAAATGTGTCATTCCCAATGTCTGCTAAACAATAAAATGGAATTTAGCACAAGGAGGAGGAGGAGGAGTATTATTATACCGATTAAATAGCTCTTTGAGATGCTTATCTAGGTAGTACAAAAAAGCCTTTCTAGTTGCAGCATAACATCAACCATTTAGCCAACATCTTAACCCAGGAAGGATAAGACGCTATCACCTTAGAGCACTATGGAGACAACACTCTCATGTTTCGGCCACATTTTATAATGCCCAATAAAATTAACGGATTGAATTTTAAAGCCTTTCCTGCAATACAGAGACATCAACATCACCAGGAGCCAGGCTTGGGAGTGAGGTGGGTACAGGAATGCAGCATTTTAATCCCATCGCTGCCCAATGTGTAGAGGACTGCATAAGGATGCATCATGATTCTGCTGGCTCATAATGGCTCTCACTATGACTGTGAGAATATTAGGTGTTCTCCAACAGTCCTGGACAAAGGTAAGGCACAGGGAAACCTATGAAGATTCAAGCTCATGAGAAAGCTTTGGCTAAATCTTTGCTTTATGTAGTTATTTAAAGCAAATAATAAAATTTGATCCGTGAGATGGACTGAATGGAGGACAGATAAACTACGTCAGAGCAGGTACTGTTCTGTCTTCCATATAGCTCCTTTGGCATCTGTATTTGGGGGTTTTGGGGGGGTTGGGTTGTGGTTTTTTTCTCTGTAACTTTTTCCTACTTGCACCAGCCCGCAGTCTTGGGGTGATGGATTGGACCAACCTGGTATGGTCTTTGGAAAGAAAGGGAATGACGTCAAGGGCAACATTTTCAGGAAGGGCTGTGTGTCACCACAAAAAAAAA
>NW_008803788.1:0-1246 GCF_000699145.1 Aptenodytes forsteri
TTCTCTTGTTGACTAGGTACCTGAAGGGTTAGACAGCAGTTGTAATTGGAGAACACTAAATACCTTATCTCAGAATCTATACAAACTCCTACATACTGACCTACACCATCTGCATTTTTACACACCTCTTCTGCTCCCCCAACATATAGAAACCTCCTATTAAATGTAGCTGATTAGTGCACACAAATTTTAAGTCAGCCTGAAATCCAAGACTAAATTGTAAAAGAAGCCAGTACCAAATAGAATAAAATCTATGAAAATGGATGAAGCAGCTATGAAAGTATTTTTATTTAATCGTTCAGACAGTCCAGTTCTGAAGAACAGAGTCCCCTAGGTAATTCTTAAATGCAGCTCATACGCAATGTAACTGCAGGATTCCTTTTGCATAGAGCAGAACGCACTTGTGCACACAAACCGTGCCTGCACAGATGCAATCTAGCTTAGGTTTCCACTCATAAAAACATGTGGGGTTTTTTATGTAGCGTGCAAAGCGTCTGTGCTTATATACAAGCTTTGAAAGCTATGTTGTATATTGCATGCAATATTGTGTAGCATATTTCCAGCACTACTACGTATGAGTTATGAACTGATCAGTACTTCAAAATATTCCATGGCAGCATTGTGCAGAACTAGTCTCTTCAGTCTCGAAAGAATCAATTCTGTTGGTGGCAAAGCAATACTTTTGGTTAAGAAACAGAGAACAAAGAACCTTCAATTTCTTTTGGTTTCTACCTTTTACCCCACAATATTCTAGAGATCTTTCAGTATTACTCATTTTCTTTCATATTACTTCCATTGATTAAAAATAAGTTATAAATCAGCTCATTAAAGCACATTTAGACCACCATACTAAACTATAAGTCTTTCTGAAACTTAACTTCTTCACAGAAGATAAACTCATGATTTCTCTCTCCATCTTCACATGACATAAATGCTTATGTTCTTAAGACCTTCAGGATAACCACGCAAATACAATTTACTAACAATTCCTGCTCACTCTGGGCTCTTAATTCATGCTGGGATCAAATCTCTCCCTTTAGAACTCACTTGGATGCTAGTTTGTTTATCCTAGCCATTAGGATTATGACATAATTCACTTAAATTACACTAAGTGTTCTATGAAATCTATGCCCATAGTAGAACTGCTACTTCTACATTTTCATCATTCAACAATTAATCTCATTAATTCTCCATGGAGCTATACAAAATGAATTTGTTCTGCAGTTGGACATTTTAAATCATCATC
>NW_008803789.1:0-1246 GCF_000699145.1 Aptenodytes forsteri
CCATTGCCTCTTGTCCTGCCAGTGGGCACTACTGAGAAGAGTTTGGCCACACAAGCCAAAAGGTTTTTGCTTCCTGGTCCCCCTGGAGCTAGGAACGCACTATGCTGTCCTTTGATGAAAAAAGAAATCTGACTGGCAGATAAAGAGGATCCCCTATGCACACGGCCCCAGGCTGAGGCCACACGGCTGCTTCCCTACACCCCTCAGGAACCTCTCAGTGGTACCCAGATGGGGTACATCTCACTGCTGCCAGAGCAGGGAGGCAGCAGGGCTGAGGGAGCTGGCTTAGGGATAGGGTGCAACAAATGTGGGAAGTGGTGTCTCCAGGAAAGTAAGCCTCCTGGGAAAGGGAGCCTGGGGCAGTCTGGAAACACTGACAACAGCCAACTCAACTTGGCAGGAATCACACTGGAGGAGTCAGAGCAGGCAGCTGAAAGGCTTCATCTGGCAAATGCCATTTTGCCAGGATGCTTGCTTTTAAGGAAAAGCTTTTCAGAGCAGAACCAGTGGGTGGTTTCCCCTGTGTGGTGATGCCGGGTGATACTGGAGTTCCCCTCACCTTCCCCAGGCCATAGGGCCCTGAAGCTAGGTCTCCTGCATCTCAGCCAAAGCCAAACAGCTGAGAACTGCTGTTTCCAAGCAGTCCCTCATTTGAGGCTTTAAGGGGGAGCTTATGCCATGGCTGGATTCCTATAGTGCTGCTGGTGGCGGGGACCGTCGGCTCTTCCAGTGTTGGTGCTGTTTTCTGGTGCCATTAGCTCCAAACCTGATGTTTGCCACCTTCCCCCTCACAGCTTCCCCAGGCTCTCATTCCATTTCCCATAGCTCCTGGGTCTGGACAGGGGCCAGTTGGGGGAGAGGGCTCTCCCATCCCCACACAGGCAGCAGAACCCTGTAACCTCAAAGCTTTTACATGAGTCACGAGTGAGAACCCTGGGAAGCAGCTCAGCGCCTCGAGGCTGCCTGGTGGCAGCATGAAAAGAGTTGGCCTGTGTTTGAGGTCCTCCTCAGCGAGACCTGAGTGCTGTGGCCCTGTCTGTGTCCCCTCAGACAACAAGGGGCTGAGACTGTGTCAGTGCCTGGCACTGTCATGGAGGGATGTCACTATGGGCTGCCATGGCAGGATGTCACTATAGGCCTTAGGAACTGGTTGGGCCTGGGCATTGGGCAATAGTCACAACTATGGAAACACACATGCACTAACACATACCCACATGCACAAGTGTTGTGGTTTAACCCAGCAGGC
>NW_008803790.1:0-1246 GCF_000699145.1 Aptenodytes forsteri
GCCTGCAGCTTGCTCGCTTGCTTTTGATGCAGCTGTAGGGTTACCAGAGGATCATTCACATCTCTGTGACTGTTGGGATCCTGGGATTTTGATGACATTTCCTCTCACTGTCTATTTCTCTTCTATTCATTTGTAAGAGTGCATAATTTTTTAGTTTGTTTAAAGGAGTCCTAGTCATGTTTTTCCCTCAGATTCTTTCTCAAGGAATCAAAACTGAAAAGAACAGTGTCTTGACAGCATTTTGGCTCCAGTCTTTGGCAGGTATTGAGTAAAAATATGGTGTGAAAAGTGTAAGCTCACACTATTTACATCTACAGTGAATAGCTGATAATAATGGATTGCAGTGTTAGGTTTGTTACCTTTGAGTATCAGTTGCCTTTTGCAGCTCAAAACCCACCATTTGCAAATGTCTGGCTGCCGGGTTTTTCTGGGTTAGGTTTTGTCTGCGGACGCACAGGTAGGTACGTAGTAAGCTTTTCAGAAATGTCTGTAACTCCAGCTGGTATTTTCCTGGGTAAGCAGCAGAAACCTCAGGGTCATTCCCTATTACATGTTTGTGTGTCAGCAGGTGCTCAGCGCCCGTGTCTGGTGCAAAGGCAGTGCCGTACCTTGTACCAGTGCGGAGCACATGTAAGGTGATGAGGCCGCCCCGTCTCCTCCTGGGTGGCCCCGGGGTTTCCCAGCTAGCACCCGTGGTGCCCCATGCCAGCCACTGACACCAGTGACCCACGACTCAGGCTGACCCACAGGTTGTCCTCAGATAAGACTGTAATTTGGATACGCTTTGTAAGAGCTCAGCTTACCTCAAAGACCTCATTGGGAAGTTTTGATACCTGATGCTTGCAAAGCAGCCACCCGAAGCTCTGCTCTGAAGACATCTTCACAGAGCACTGTGCCAGTGCAAGAGAACTGGATAAGGGTCAAGTGTCTGGTACTGCGCTTGTTATTAGCATGTGTTTTACCTGCTGTCTTGGGTGCACCACAGTCACCCTTTGAGGGTAAAGCTCATGTTAAAAGGGCAACTGTAGTTTGCTGTATTGAAAGATGGGCAAAATGGGTAATACGTTTAAAGTCACACAGAGAATCTACAGAAAAGTGAAAGATAGAAGTAAAATCTCCCAAGTCCTGGGCCTCAGCTATAATCACAAACCTGTTTCATTCTCGTTTACTTGTATTGTCATCAGGAGCTGATTTATTAAAATCCCTAAAGGTCACAGTGCTCCCTATAGTAAGAATGAGACAATGC
>NW_008803791.1:0-1247 GCF_000699145.1 Aptenodytes forsteri
ATATATAGACTTCATGTTAGGGAGAATTTTTAGTACACAGAAATAAGGCACAAACTCACATAACCATTGACTTTGTCATCTAATTGCCCTTCCCATATATCCATTTTGGTTACTTTTTCACTAAGTGCCTGATCCCAAGAAAATTATTTTGTTCACATAGAATCATTGAGATATTTATGTTCCTTACATAATCAAAGGAGGAAAACAAGCATGTTTTTATTTAAGATCTGCCAAAGGAAAACTCACTTTATCTGAATTATGCATCTGTTGTTCTCCACTTATTATAGTTACTGACCTTGCTGAACACTGTGCTGGGCACTCAGGGCTCAGTTTGCATAGGCGTTTTCTGAGACTGTGGGCATAAAACAGGAGACACCGGCATAACTGTCTAGTGCTTTAGACACTACTGGAACTGGAAAGCATTAACCTGTGTCCGAAGCTCATCTCTAATGGTGGAAGGAGGAATTAGGTGGATGTTGTTTTACACTGGTGCCATCCCAGCCGTTGTCTGTGATCAATAAACTAGGATATATACCGGTTGGCAAAGTATTCCATCTTTGCTATTAAGGAGGGCCCATACTTGCAGTTCAGAAAACGAGTCATGATACCAGGAAAAAAAAGAATATTGAAGCATGGCCATACTGGGACTAAACCTCTATCAGACAGCAGTAGCAGTGGCCTTCTAAATTCTGATTGAGACGTTAGGAACTGGGCAGGCGCATAATGAATGTTGCACTTAGCATTCAGCACTTACAGGGAACTAGAATATTGCCATTTGTTTTATACACACAAGCACACACCCATAAGACTACTCTTTATCTGTTTCTTGAGGTTAGGTTGTTAACAGCTGGGTGTTAGGCCAAAGGGATATTCAGCCTGTATCAGGAAGCTTCCATTCTCCCCTCGGGAAGCAGAATGCTGGAAACTTGAAACAGCTTTTTCATATATGTTATCAAATCAGACTGAGTCAAGTAAGAAGTAACTGCCAATGGTAGTGTAACTGTTTAGGCTAATGATGGTCATCTGATTGCCTTTGGATATACACAATATTTATAAATCCTTTTGGCATCAAACATTTCATATTCATATGCTAGCATATGGAAATTGCGGCAATATTGGCAATATTGACAAGGTGGAGCAGGCAAAGCCCTCAGGCTGCGAATCATTAATCCTAGGTGATGACTAGTATGATGCAATATGATAATTACTCAGTCCTTCTTTTAAACAGTTTTGGTTGGTTTTTTTTT
>NW_008803792.1:0-1247 GCF_000699145.1 Aptenodytes forsteri
TTACAACCGTATCCTATAGAAAGAACTCCACCCACTCTTTCTTAGTATAAACACTACAATAATACAGCTCTTTTTTTTTGCCTTGTAAAGGAACAAAAGAGTGGAAGAGCCCTCCTTAGGCCTTGAGACAATTTCAGACAGGGGCATATTACTAACTCCTTCATAAGGATATTAAGTGTGTCCTTAATATCCCAAAGGGTATTAAGGATGGGGTATATATCCCCCCATTGATGTCAGAGGGAACCTCTCCCTGACTCTAAGCTCTGGTTGGTTATATTAGTGCCACTGCTCTCTCTTGGGTTGTGTTTGCCTCCTATTGCATTTCTGCACATCAGTTATGGCCCCTCTGAGCCTGCAGTCCAATAAGTTCTATAAACCAACCCAGCCCGACTTCCTTGTTGTAGCCACTTAACTCACCAGGGCATGTGTTGGCTTTTCTTATTTCCTCACCTCCCTGGTTACAACCCACTGGGTCACACCATGCTCCTGGCTGAAAGGGAGGAGATGATCTCCTCTTTGGGTTTGGAAGAAGAGCTTCTGTGCCTGAAAGGTGATATTTTTTAATCCAACCTCTAGCAATAATAAATAAATAAATAAAATAATAAAAGATATTAAATCATGCCACACTTAGCCTGATTGTCTAAAATTCCTCCATATCAAATGAAAAGAAACAATCATATGTGGAGTATAATTCGTTCCCACACATGATAGACAGGTGAAATGAATTAATCTTCAGGATAATCTCTGTCTCTCTCTTATGATAATAAAAGGAGTAAATGGAGATCTAGCTAATAAAGTCTGAAGAAAGATTCATCTCCCTCTCCAGAGGATGTCCAGATGTGGTCAGATGAATGGCTCTCTGGACTCCTCTGACTAGATCACCACTGTCTTACCATGGGAGCTTGGTCATTCATGTCACATGGAGATGTCTAGCTGAAGAAACCTTTAATGATATCTGAGGTGCTGCGGGAGATCTGAAGTATTCATATGTGGATCATAGACATGGCACTGGACCTGTGGGAGACCAGTACCAGTCAGGACTGGAAGGGATACACTTTATTAAGCTACTATATGTATATATGTTAATCTAAATGCTGAATCCCACACCTATGATGCAACATTTTGTTTGTTTGTTTTCTTAAAACAAGCCTAAAAAGTCCCCCTGGTTGAAGAAATGTATCATAGCTGGTGTTGCAGGTAATAGGGTGTTGTTTTCAATTAAATGGATATGTGCAATGTGTAAAGCA
>NW_008803793.1:0-1248 GCF_000699145.1 Aptenodytes forsteri
CTGCAACCCAAGCTGCAGTCGGAGTTTATTGTACAACACTGTGCAGTGGGAGGGGGAAGACGCTTTCCAGACTCCCTAGAATTATCAGCTTGTCCCAGAAAAGAAAAACTGTGTGACTATGTGGCCGGAAGACTTACATCAGTATCTGCTTAATATCTCTGGTGATGCAACTCCTTAGCGAGGACAGCAATGTCAGTGGAATTTGGATGGAAGGATGAAGGATCACACCAGGGGGTTCAAACTCCCCCCAGCCAAGGCAATTCTCTTGGGCTCTGGTGTAGGCGACTGAAGGAGGTACCCGACCTCCTGTCCCACAGAGTTCACTGCCCGTAGGCAGAGAAACTCTCCCCGTTTGCCAGCCCCGACTGGGGAGGGAATGGACCCAAGGGCAGATCCAGAAGTTCAGCCTTGCTGGCTAAGGCACTACAAACTCTGGTGTAGCCTCCTGGGGATCAAGTGTGTTGTGGCCAATGTAAGATCCTTCCTATTTCCGAGTGTACCACCATAAATTAGGGAGAATTTTCTCAGGCTTTTATTTTAATAAATCATCGGATCCATCTCCAAAATCTCAAGACAAGAGATAGGGAGAATTCATGGGCTTTCAACTAATGCGAACTTCAAGTGTGTGGGAAAGCGCAGATCAGAGGACAGGTACAATCTGCTGGTAAGAATATACAATCCAGAGATTAAAAGCCAGCTGCAATTCAAGGACCTTGATTCTTGCACTGAAGCTGTGATATTATATGCTTTTAGTGCAAGACACTCCTAGAACAACTCTCCTCAATGGCAGCTGTCACATATAATATCCAAAATTGTCACCTTATTTACAGGGCATCACCTGGGTGCTACTTACATCTGAACTTGCCAGAGGTAGCTAGCTGAACCCCCAGGAACCGCCTCTGCAGGATCCGATATATGCTGGTCTCTGTGAACATGCGGGCAGGCTCCAGCGCAGAGAAAATTGTGTCGTAAACTTCATCGAGCAGCAGTTCCAAGCCTGGGAAAGAGAGACTTTTAGCACAGAGCCTGGTTTTAAGACTGAAGTTACCTCTTTTACCCCAGAATAGCAGAACTGGAAGCCTATCAGGAAAAAGAAAACCAGTCCTCTAAACAGGCCAAATGTGAACTTATACTACATAACCTTAATGCACCGCACCATATAACCCACTGCTGAGTGCCCAGTCCTTAGCTTTATGTCTTGATATCTACCAAAACAAGCAGGAGGAACATCCAGTAACCGGCTCTGTG
>NW_008803794.1:0-1248 GCF_000699145.1 Aptenodytes forsteri
CCCCCCCCGAAAGCGGTGAGAGCTACAGCTTTCCTCCTGGTGCCTCCTGGGGCCGTGGCCCAGAGTTGCCCAGCACTGCAGACCCACCTCCCGGGCAGACTGGACACAAAGAGAATTTAGGTATCAGCCATATGCCTGAGCATGGTGGCCACGAATGGGATGTAAGCAGGAGGGATGTCCCCAGGTCCTGCCCCGTCACCCCTGCGCTTCTCCCATCTGGTTCTCCCCTACTGGTTCCCACTCATTGCATGAGCAGCAGCCCCCCACGGCGGTGGCTCCACGGAGGTTCCTTTCACCTCGTGGCAGGACATTTGGTCTGCTGTCCCCAAATCCCGCCTTGTTTTGCCTCCCCACAGGCTGGTGGGCTACTGTGCAGCTGGAGAAGGCACGGACGGGAGGAAGGAGCTTTCTGGGGGTCCAGGCTCTGCTCCCCACCAGAAGGACAGGAGCCTGGCAGTACAGAGCAGCAGTGGGCAAAGCGAGCACCAGGGCTGAGCACGCAGTGGAGGCGGGAGGGTGCGGGGACCGGAGCGGGTCTGGGATCGCTGCGGAGGCGTGACAGGGAGTTGCTCAAGTCTGATTGCGCCATGTGGATCCCAGCAAGGGATGAGTCAGGGCCCCTTTGGGGCAAGGGTGTTTCCTCTCTCCAACAGCGCTCAGCCTCCCTTTGTAATTCCAGAGCCTTATCATTGCATAAATACAATGTCTCCAAAATGTGATAGTTAAACTGAACAAACTCTGTCAGGAGGAATATTGCCTTTACTACCCCATCGCTGAGCAGCCACGCAGAGCGCTCAGGCCCAGCAATCAGCTCTGCATGCTCAGGGAGTTCGTTTTGCTCAAGTCCTGGGTGGGAACTGCCCCAGTGCTGCTTTGGGGATGCACACACTGCCGGAGTCTGCGTCAGGTCTGCGGGAAAGCTCATTCTGCCGAGGTCCTCCCTCCCTGGGGTGCAGATGCCCTTGCACTATTTTACACCCCAAGGGCCACTGGAGGGGTGTATCTTGCCCCTTGCGGCACAGCCTCTCCTCCAGGAATAACTGTGGATCCCGTGAAGATGCCGGGGCTGTGGGGGCACAGTTCCCCACAGCCCAGCTGGCAAGACCTGGGGCAAACACGGCCCCTCTGGCAGAGCCCCCCTGCTTGCACTGAAGCACTGGTTTCCAGTTACAAGCGAGAAGAAGACACCAGGCTGCTGAGTCATGAGCAGGAGCCCACATCTGGCCCAGCTGCGGGAGCAGCTGCTTC
>NW_008803795.1:0-1248 GCF_000699145.1 Aptenodytes forsteri
AGATATTTTTGGATAAAAGTCTTCCTTTGCTCAATTTTTTTCAGGGCTTCCATGACTACAGTTTCCTCACTATGTTGAAATTATGATGAAACCATAATATTGACATGAAGATTTTCCCCACGACTAATAGAAACTTTCTCATTCCTTCACTTAGAATATTCTTCTTGTGTAATCTGGTTACACCTTTTCCTTGTCCACATTTTCTTTTTTCATGGAAAGATTTAAGACAAATGTTCCATTTAGAGGAATTGTAATGTTGTGTTTTATTATGGAAGATTGCATATTTTCACGGTTGCCTTCTTCACCTGCCTATGCTCCACTGATGTCTAATATTTTCTCCAAATAAAACAAATTTCCAAAGGTTTCTATACAGAGTTTACCCAAAGTTATCAGAAATATGTTAGGGGATGCATCCAGCTCAAGCTGATGGCTCTGCAAGGCTCACAGTCCAAAAAACCCTTATGGGATTTTTCCTCTTGCCCCATTTAACAAGGGGAAATGCCAAAATCACAGACAAGCTTTACGAATGGAAGGAAGGTAAATGAAACGTGAGCACCGTACACGCCTGGCTGAAGGAGCTTTTCTGCAGGTAATGAACTCGCTGGTGCTAGGGCAGGGCACTGGTAGCTTTTGCACTCTCTGTTGTTACAAAGCTTTCCATCACCATCAATGAAGCAAGAACCTCCAAGACAAGCAAACAGCATGGACAGCATGGGAAAAACTGGCAGGTTTTGTTGCCCAGCCAGTACTCTTACATGTTTTATGTTATTGCTCAAAGTATATTAACATGAGACTATGACACATGTGGAAGTATGAATCTAAGGACCATTCAATGCTGTGAAGTTTCCCACTTTATCAGCTACAGAAGCATCTCTGCTAACTGTGCTGTGAAAATTCAGCGTTCGATACGCTTGCAATTTCTCAGCTCTTAAATGGTGTGGAGCAGTCTCAATGAGGGTGTGCTGAGTGGGTCTGGCAGTCCCCTCACGCTGTGTCTGTGTGAGTGTGCATGTGTGCGTGAGTGTGTGCATGTGCATGTGTGCGTGTGCATGTGCATGTGCGTGTGTGCTGCCCGGCAAGGGCTGGTTCCATCTCCCCTGCCAGCACTTCTTGTGGGCCAGTCTGTGCATCTGCCTCTAGAGAAGAACTAGGCTTGGGCTTCCTGATATCCCAGTCCTTCTCTGCTTCTGCCAGTGGTACCGAGCCTCTGTGAGGGAAAGTGCATGCTGTAGACTCCCAAAATGCCGC
>NW_008803796.1:0-1253 GCF_000699145.1 Aptenodytes forsteri
GAGAGCCTTTCCCTTTCAGGTGCTGCTGGGGCAGCCTGCAGCCGAGCTGAGGTCCCTGCGGTAAGAGCCCTCTCCTTTCTCCAGACCTGCAGCACGTTTGGTGGGGTAGTGGCAGGCGCGCCCATGCCATTTGCACTCATTTGCACAGCGCCCAGGGCTCGTGCCTTTCGCTCCTGCCTGGGCCTTCTGCTAAACCTGGAGGGGAAGGGAAGCACTTGCAAGCTAGGGAGAAAAGGGGGCTCGAGCGCCTCTGTCTCTGCTCCTGCCGAGCTTGGAGGCTCCAGGAGGGGCTGGGCAGCCCTCTGACAAGATCTGCTTTCCCGGTGTCTGCAGGAACACGCTCGCTGTGTGGGAGGAACAATCCCAAGAGATGCAACAGCTGAGAGTTGAGGTGGCGCGCCTGGCTGCAGAGATCGGCACTGTGAAGGAGGTGATCCTGCACTTCGGGAAAGAGGGCTGGGACGAGCAGGGCCCCGCACAAGGCCCCTCCTGGGCCAGTTGGTGGGCTTTTCCTGCTCAGCCCACACACCCGTCCCTTGCCAGGGGTTGCTGGTTGAGCTTCTCCGCTGTAAAGCCCCTTCTCCTGGCCAGGTCTGACGTGGTCGTTTCCCCTGTTCCGTTGTGTCTTTCTCAGGAAGTTCAGCAAATGAGAGAGGCAATGTCTGCAACCCCAGAGATGTCTGACTGGGCTCTGAAAGGCGCAGGTAAGGATGGACACAGGCAGGCAGGGCTCGTCGCGCTGGGCTTGTGCTTGGCGCTCCCAAAAGGAGGCTGCGCTGCAGGCTCTGCTCTCCAAAGCACAGGGAGATGGGACAAAACCAGAGGGCCCAAGAGCACGACTATGGCCAAGCGGCTCCCTTGGGCTCACCGCAGTCCCGCCTTTGGGACCCTCGCTGGAGCACCGGCCAAGCCCCTGACAGCATTTCTGCCCTCTCCCACTCCATGGAGCTTCCCTGGGGAACGAAAGCGAGCGGCCGGGTCGTCCTTTGCTGTCCACGCAGCGGGGCCTCGGCTTGGGTGTGCAGCCCTTCACGTCGGGGCTTGCTGTCTCCCAGCACCCGCAGACCTTCTCTCTGTGCGGCTGGGAGAGAGACGCCATCACCGGGCACAGGGATCCCCTCCTTTCCTGGGGCACCTCCAAGGGTGCGGTGCTGCGTGCGGGGCTGGCAGGCAGCCTTAGAAGTCACCCGCAGCCACCAGGTCCCCTGAGCCTGGGGCCTCTTGCAGTCAGCTGCTCTCTTCTCCCTTCAGGG
>NW_008803797.1:0-1257 GCF_000699145.1 Aptenodytes forsteri
AAAAAAAAAAAAAAAAAAAAACAAACCTATAAACATCATTTTTTTTTATTTCAGAACAAGGCCTAACAAGTTTAAGTGTTGCACTACCTAACACTTAGGAACTGAAACCTTTTATAGGTTATCGCTTGAAGCTCATGAGAGGATCCAGAAATATATTAAAAAAAGAAAAAAAGGATTTAAAAAGTTTTAGAAATATCATGACTCACATTTCAGCTAGGAAACCAAGATGTAGATCTACTTGAGGAGAAGTTGGCATAAGGAAGATGGCCTTCTACTCCCAGAAACCAAGGAAGATAGGAAGACCAATTTCAACCCTCCTGTTAGTCAGTAACTACTGAAGACGCAGAGTCCAGATAAGCCTTTTGCATTAATATAAATTCAATATAGAATAGAAAAAAAGACAAAATCTTCCATTTGCAAGTAGTGTAAATTGAAGCTGCACCACAGAAAATTCTGCAAAAAAATGCAAAGCCAGTGAAACACTACAAAGATTCTCCAACAGTCTTAAACTCATACACGTAAGCCACATGAAGTTCACTCGTTATTTTGATCAGTTTTCATTACACAGGGATTAAAAGTGAAGACCTGGCCTAAGACAGGCAAGGGAAAGGAAGACAATAATTAATGCATAAGATTTTTATCTGGATTTTAGTAAGAATTCACATGATGCCATCTCTTGAGAGATTATTAACCATGATCTTTCATCTTTTACAAAACAGGCCTGCTTTTTCTTCAATACCACCTCCTTTGCAACGGCTGTGATACAGTTGTTTTCCTTTCATCTTAAGCGTGCTTTCCCTCTCAACTTTCGTATGCTACATACCAAAGTTGCATAAAGGACTGAGACAGCACTGTATCTCAACCTTTAAAGCAGGGCAACATAGCAGAAAACGTAACTCTCAGCCTGGCAGGAATATTTTCTTTATTTAAATGACAGACAGCTGAGCTGAATAAAGGCACCTGGAATTTTCATCCCAAGAAAAATAGCCCAAAATGAATATAATTTTTTTGGGGGGAGTGGAACTGTCTTCACAGTCAAAACTATCACACTTTTTTTTTTTCCAGTCATTAGGGTCTGCAAAACAGTTTTCTTAACACCTCCCTCCTCCCCAAAATTACACTAACAGCTTAGAATTATTCATGAAGACATTGCTTCTTTACAACTTCTGGAAACTTATGATTCAGTGATCTAAAAACAGTTAGAAACTGTCCAGCAGATAGTCTTCCTTCATATGCACCTAGTTCAAGCTACTTTCA
>NW_008803798.1:0-1259 GCF_000699145.1 Aptenodytes forsteri
TCATGTGAAATGCAGGAAAACAATACATTTCTTTGAAGTAGTAGCACTAGCAGAATGGAGATAAAACCCTATTTGATCTCCCAAGTTTTGAGCCAAAAGAATATGACAGCAGCAGAATTCAATTACAATTTCCTAAGCACAGAGGTATCAGTTCCCCCTTTGAGTTATCAAGGAAGTCACACTGATGTTAGCATGAGTAAGTCACATAAATCCTGTCCACACCAGTAGCACACATCCTTCAGACCGGGAAGTGCTGGCACAACCTCATTATTTCATGAGCAGCAGCGTCACTGTGGACTCTCTTCCCTGGTTTTGAAAACAAATACAGTTAGTTGCAGAAGTAACAGACCCCAAAATTTCAAACGTGATGGGTATGGCTCTGCTGAGTTACCAGATACGTACTGGGAAGGTAAGATACAGCAAACAATATTCCAATTGTCTCCATCTATAAACGTGGGTTAGTCACAATCAACAGTGCAATGCGCACAAAGCAAATACATTAAACAAGCAGCTCTCGTTTTAACAGCCCAGCTATCAGAGTCCTACACCTAGGTATCATTTGCAACAGGAAAGTTATAACATACATTCAACTGAATAAAAGTAGACTGTCAATGTCAAATTGCACATGGCCAGAAAAAACTATTTCCTAGAATCTTGCACAGTCTAGGTTGGAAAATACAGCAATTGAAACACTTCCACAAAATCAAATTGCCTGGACCTGATTAAAAGGCTGCATACAAGAAACTCTTTTGAAATAAAGGAAGGCATTGAAGTTCTGCCGTAGGTCAAGATTTTGCTAAGCCCTTTACTAAACAGTAATGATAGGTTACTCTGAAGTAACCTTTGATCCTGCATGGCCCAAGAACTGAAGAAAACAGTGGTCTTAGGGGATACTGGGAACTTGTATGCATGCCATCATGTCTCTCTTACACTGCTATGGACCCAAGAGCCTAAATTCCCATTATTCTGATAAGTGTATTTCAATAACAATTTTTAAAACTCCTGCCAGAAGTCTCACCACGAGATATTCTCTGTCATCACGGGTATAGACACCTGAAGGCTGCTTGAGGCAGTTGCGCATGACATGGTTTTAAAGTCATCTGAAATAGAGCTGCATGTGATATATCCTTTCTGTTACTAATAATGTGTTTGGGTTTTAGCTGGAGATCTGGGAACGATCTGGCATTTTAAACAAATGCTTCTGCTAGAAAATGAAGTTCATGCACCAGTTGGGTTTGGTTGTTTGTTGTTTTGTTTTG
>NW_008803799.1:0-1259 GCF_000699145.1 Aptenodytes forsteri
GTTCGATGGAGCGCAGTTGGCACCGGCACCTATGTGGGCTTTAGGCACAAAAGCGAAGTCGTGCAGGGGATGCTGGAGGAAAGCAGGTCTCTAAGAGGTCATGAGAAGACTATCAGCGCGATACTTGATTTCTCATGATGTAAGTACAGAGCTTTTCTGAAGCCCAGCAAAATGAAAGTGTGTGTAAACCCGGATTCAGGGTAACAGACAAAATTCTCCAACTTCTGACAGTTAAAGTAACATTTACCCGGCGAGTTGCTGGAGCCATGCTTTGAAACTTCAGTGAATTCACACTGAAGTGTTTGTACAAGTACAGGCCTCAGGCTTCTCCATTTATTCCTACACCTCCTCCTCTCATCCCATCCTTAGATTCCAAAATAAATGACACAGAAATCCTACAGTCAAACACTGCGTGTACAGGGTGTAGCTGGGAGGGTTTTGGTATCAGGAGGCTACAGGAGGCCTTGGGTGGGAGCAGCTGTGAACTGCCCTGGGCTGGTCACAGCCATTCCCAGCTGGCTCCAAAACCGCTGTGAGTAATCTGTCGCACCCCAAAACAGCAACCCCCCTGAGTAGCATGCTGATCCTCTGCTCGGGTGTCTGTAAGCCAGAGGTGGCAGCCACAGGGGCAGGCAACACCAACATGCTCTTGGGCGAGGTACAGCTCACTACAGCAGGCATGTGCACCCCGAGGGACGGCAGCCTCGGGTGACTCACGCCGGGGCAGCAACACCCCGAGGGACGGCCACAGAGAAAAAGCATGTCAGAGGAAAACCTGAAGAAGCCCTGTGTGGCAGGGGAAAAACTATTAATAAGCAAAGAGCTGCAGAGAAAACGAGCGAACGAAGTGCAGCAGAGATCAGCAAGAAGCAAGAAGTGTCAGACAGAAGCTGTAACACAAACGACCCCGACTGTGCTGCCCACAGCCTGTTGGAGGAGCTGGGATGAACCCAGTACAACGCATGGTGACAGCAGGGGAAGCCTGGGGGGAGGACAGGTGTTCAGCTTGCCTCCAGCTTGAGGCAGGTGGAAGAAAGTGTTTATGTTAGTGTTTGATTATTTAGTTCTCCTCAATACCCAAATCAGTGATCAAAGTTTGTGTTAACTAGCAACAAATTAAGTAAAAATTCCCCGAGTCAAAGCTGTTTTGCCCATGACACCTTATTAGACAAGCAGAGCACTGCCATTTACCCAGGCTTCTGTAAGAAAACACTAGGTCAGAATCTGCAACATCCTGGGGTACATCAAACACAGTATAA
>NW_008803800.1:0-1259 GCF_000699145.1 Aptenodytes forsteri
GTCCCGCCGTGCCTCGTCACCTGCAGCGCAGGGGCTGGTGCCGGGGGCTCGCTGCTGGGCCTGGCTGCGGGAGCACTTCTACACCGGGGCTGTTTGTGGAGCTGGAGAAGCAGGCTGCCGGCCCGAACAACCGTTCCCACAGTTGGAGCGGTGTCCCGAGCAGTGTGTGGGTGGCACTGCTCCACCAACATCTGTTACCTCATGTTTTCCTTCTCGCTTTTCCGGGAAAGCTGACTGTTAACCGCGCGTAACCCCACGGTTGTGCAAAGGAAGGGGGAGGCCGGCTGCATCTCCGACTGGAGTTCCTGCAGGACTGCCGCCCCTCGGAGGGAGGGAGGGTATTGGGAGCGGTGTGCTTAGCCGTGCTCGTGTGCCCGGGAGTGGCGTGGAGAGCTCGGGTGGCAGACCGTGTCTGGGATGGGGTCTCACTGGGATCCGGGTAGCTTTACGGACGGGTCTCCTCGGGGAGCGTCTTTTTTGCATCTCGCGGTTGCAGTCCCCGCCGGGAGGTGCGGTGTCCCGGCACAGCAGGAGATTGCTTCCCACCGGCCAAAGCCCCGTGCAAGCCGATAGCTCTGGCCGGGGGATCTACCTGCAGCTGTGTCATTTCAGGGCAGCTCCCCAGTGCTCGTGGCCACGTCCGCATGTTTGCGCTCCGCAGGACTACTCGCCGAGAGCAAGCTGTTTACGTGCGTCGGACCCAATGATAGGCTTCTTCATAGCTCAGGGCTTTATTCAAAACATCGTGTACTTGATGACAGGAGGTTTTGCTTGATAGGAATGTAGCCTTTACCCTCGGTCATAAGAGCTTGCAGTGCAGATGGACTTTGCCAGGCAGGACGCTCGTATACTCCTACAGCCAGATTGTAGGAGGGCAGGGAGAAGTCATCTGATAAAAGCGAACATCCCGGCCAACTCTTCCAGCAAGATTATGTTGCTTACAATTGCCGGGGGGCCCTGCTAGAACATCCCGTGTTGGAGGCTGGGGAGATGCTTCTTCCTCCGCTCTTGTGTAACGATGTGGGCAGCGCAGGGAGGAGGGCGAGCTCGGGCTCGAGGGGGAGGCGGCAGTGCCGGGAGGCAGGTAGAAGGGGTCTGGTTCCTGTGCTGTGGTGCTCCTGCCCCTGTCCCTCCAACTTTAGGCTGCTTTTGTAGACCTGATCAGAGGCAGCTAGCGTTGGGATCTTTGGGATGTCAGTGCTGGAAGGAGAAGCCTGCCCGAGTGCCGTCTGGGGCGGCCCTGGTGCTGCATCACTTCA
>NW_008803801.1:0-1261 GCF_000699145.1 Aptenodytes forsteri
AAAGTCTTTTGAGAGAAACCATATTGGGGTGAGTAGTTTGCGATAGGCAAGAGGCAAGCCTAATAGTTGCAAAACTTCATATCCTTAATCAACACCTTCTTCTCCTGAAACAATGACTCATTAGACTTAGAAACTTTTGGTAAAGTGTTTGTAGGTGTTGTGCAAACATTATAAAAAAGTGCAGGGTAATTTTATTTTGCAAAAGCTGAATTGCAAATGTAATTGCTTCTCAAAGGGGAAAACAATTCTAATGCTTACAGGTAAACAGAGGAGACACTGTGTGAGTGGTAAGGAAACTGATTATTTAAAGGACTTGTAATTTCTTTTGGGGTTTGGTTCCTATTTCTCTTTGTCTCTTTCTTCTCCATAGCTCCCCCATTGTGTTTTAGCATGTCATTCAGGCTTCAGATGATCGTGGGGCACCAAGCCAACTAAGCTTGTGAAGATTGTGCTTTCGTCTCTTGCCGTGTGAAAGATCTGCTTGCCTTTGGACAACCAGAATGGCATTTATTCTTGACTAAATACAACCAGCAGTTGCAGACAGAGCTGACCTGGGCTTTAAGGAAATGGTGAAGAATTTTAGAACCTCTTCTGGCTTGTTTCCAGCGTCCATCTACCCCTTCTGTTGCCTCAGGGAAAACGTGTTGAAACTAAACCCTTTCTTGTTAATATAGACATCAAAGAAGGGGTATCCCACATGTTTCCTGGGAGGCTGAATTGTTTTTTGGAGCATATTGCTCAGTTGAGGACTCTAGCCATCCTGTGGTTTGTGAAGAATAGTTCTGAATGTTTTTTCCTGTATATATTTTAATACAAAGAGGTTTTGCCTGATATGTGGAAATCTGTGTTCCTGTATAAGGGAGGAATATACTGTCTTGGAGATATTGAAAGAAATTTAACTCCTACGTATTTTCTTTTTCAGTCAGTCTGTTGATAAAGGAGTATTACATGAGGCTAGAAAAGAAGACTACCTTAAGTAATTGTTCCTGGTGCTTGCGTTTATAACATCATAGGAGGATGAGAGCAGCAGAGCTCTTCGGCCTAATTATTCTGTACAGATGAAGTGTAGAGTTATTTTGTTATTTGTATAAATTTAGCGGTCTTTCCAAAGTACATGTTTTAACCAGTTTTCATTTTATACATGCTTTTGAATCAAGAGGATAATAGAGGAACTGGGAAGTCCTCTATAGAAAAGAAAATACGAAATTCTTTTTTAATAGCAGGTAAAGTAACCTTTCAGGCTTTTTGATTTAAAAAAAAA
>NW_008803802.1:0-1263 GCF_000699145.1 Aptenodytes forsteri
TGGCCGCGGCGAGCGGGGCGCTGCGTGCGCTCCTCCGTGCTCCTGAAGCGGACCTTGAAGAAGAAAGAGGGCTGGGGAAAGCCGCTGTTCCACCTGCCCTGGCAAAGCAGGGTGGCTGCAGAGATGAGCGGGTTTGGCGTGGGTTGGGGGCCTGTAACAGTAGCCGGCTGCACTTTTTCCTCAGTCACCCCCAGAAACACCCCACACCCTATGCATAAGCCTGAGGAGATAACATTCCAGGGTGTACAACAGCCTGCACCAAGGGACAGATGGAGTAACACACATCAAAGTGACACCTGAGCACCACAGCTCCCCCGCAGGGAGTCGTGCTGGTGTGGGGGGCCATGCTGGATCACAGCTGAGCTAAGCCTGTTAACAGTAGTTCCACCTGTGCAGGGATTAGCATTCATTCCATGGAGATCTGCAAAACCAAAAATGCTAGTTCACATAGATTGCTTCTGTTTTGCAGTTACTGGGTCAGTGGAGCTATTTAGTAGGGAAGCCAGAAGAAAAAGTGTTCTTCAGTTCACCAGTACCACTGTACTGGTGCCAGCCTCCATTAGTCTTCTGGTTAATGCTGCCCTGGGCAGTATAGACTTACTGTGTAGTGGGAAGAATATACACACCATAGTATATGATCTTGTCATATCACAAGTCTACTTAACTCCTTCAGAAGCTACTTGTTTCATGCCTGTTAAAATAACAGCTGGAATTGGTCCTTTCTGTGGGTCAGAGTGGAATTAGAGTTGTGGGATTAGTTATAAAGCCTAGTTACATGTCTCAGCTGGTGTTCTGAATAGATTTAAGTCTTTAAAAACTGGGAGTGGAAGGGGAGAACATATAAAGCATAGCTTTACATACCATTTATCTGGTGATAAATTAATTGCTGAAGCGCCTGTGTCCCTATCAGTGTTGTACAAACAGTATGACATTCAACACAAGCTTCATGATTCCTCTACTTAAGGGTTTGGAAGGAAGCTTTTCTTCATAGTGCAGAGCTACTGAATTTAGTTTTTTAAAAAAAACAAACCCAAAGCTAAGAAAAACCTCACCTTTAAGCAATGAGCTAACAGAACAGATTTTGGATTTTGTTTAGCAGAAACTTTAAAGCATTGGCTAGTACACTGAAATAAGATCTGAGGTCAGGAAAGCTTTATTGCTTTTGTTACTATACACGTCTGTCAGTGATCATTCTAAGTTGACCTCACTTGAATTTTGCTGGAGAAAGCTACCTATTTAGCCATTATGTTACTATCTAACATC
>NW_008803803.1:0-1263 GCF_000699145.1 Aptenodytes forsteri
AAATTCGTTGATATATTTTACATCAGCCATTGAACACCATTGAATTGTCTGTATTCCTCTACAAAAAGAGAAGAAATACAAATAAAATAGTCTAGTGGTGCTCAGCGTGTTTAAGTGATCACTAGAGATCTTGTAGAGATTGACAGTATAAATACATTTGAGTTTCTTTAAAAAATAAGCTTTTCCTTTGACTTTAAAATGTTCTATACATCACGAAAGTTTGTATATGACAAAGTAGAAGTCATTTTAAACACGTTTCAGCTGTTCAATAGTTTTGTTTGTTAGTATTTAGCTACTACAGAATGTAAAAGAATGAAATATGGTTTAATTAGCACTGTCAAAAAGGTACTAAAATTGACTTGGCAGGAGGGATAAAGTTAACAAATCTTAGCCTTTTGTGTCTCTATATGATCAACACTCATATACCAAAGTTCTCCGACCTGTTAAGAGATGCATAAAACTATACCTCCAGGCCTCCTTTATTGTAGCTTATTGTCTTGGACACCACAGGAAGAAAGACAAAACAGCAGTGATGTGGTTTAATTAGGCCACAGAACTTAATTAACTTTGCACATTGGGGATCTCTTCCAGAATTCACTCATCTAGTGCAGAGATCGCTCGTTTGTACCATTTGGTGGAAGGCTGCCTGCTGCCCTGCTCTCCTCCTAGCCCTTAACCTAGCCTGGCCTCGCTGCAGGGAACTGGCTGCCTTCAAATCATACAGGAGCTGAGGGGACAGAGGGGAGACTTTGGACCTGTGCTTGAGCAGCCAGGGAAATCCTGACACCTTTCCACCTGCTGCATTGCGAGATACCTCTCTAATATTGTTTTAAAGTCCTGCTTCTCAGGAAATCCAGCTCTTGATTGACAGCTACCTTGAATGGATAAATATCCAGCTGCAGCAACACAAATATGACCTGATCTAGATTACTTACCATCACCCTAGGAGAATGAGATTGGAAGAAGACACAGCGCTTAATCCTGTTTAACACCACTATAAACTACCTTCATAGATTAGACTAGTGACATCACTTTCAAAAACACTGAAATAAATACCAGCTTCTTGTTAAAGGTAATCAAAATTACACGGGTTTTTTTGCTAGTAGAAAATGTAACATCTCTTTCTCTTCTAAAATCAGGACAGATATGAGGGTGTTTCCCAAAGAAGGGGGCAGGGACAGCAGTGAGGGAATGTTTGCATCTCATCCAAACATTCCATTTTCATTTTCCTTCTGATGTTGCCTCTTCCTTTCCTTGTTATAA
>NW_008803804.1:0-1265 GCF_000699145.1 Aptenodytes forsteri
CAGCCACAAGGAGCTGGAGCGATCCACCGTGCCAATCCTCACTGCTCTTATTGCTCATTGACAAATAGATCTTGGCAATGGGAAGTGCACATCAGTCAGCAGTGAGAGTGTGCAGTATTAGTCATAGAAAGTCTGTGCATCACTGTAGCAGAGGCAAAAGCGAGTAGCTTTTCTGTTTAAGAAATTAAACAAAAAGGAGTTCAGATTTAAAAGAAGGAAAAGCAGGGTCTGGGTTGAGCAGAAGGGGGGATGTTACTTCCTGTGCCACTGAAAGAGAAACAGTCAGTTTTACTATAAATAAATAAATAAAAGTGACCATTTTCTCCTGTGTCTTGGGCCTCGATTCTGGCATTAGATATGCACTCTCTTATCACCATATGGCTCATAAAATCATTTTAAAAATTACTTTCACGCTTGATCACACCCTCTTATCATTAATAACACTGCCCCTGTGCAAATATAGCAAATATTAAATGGTGGAGAGTATTTAAGCATATTCTTTTCAAGGCTGAACATATTATTATCAAGCTGAACTGCCACTTACCTATTGGGGTGCATTTACTGCTAACCTACACTGTTTTGTTTACAAAACATTAAGAGGAACTATAACGTTGAGAAAGAGAAGATGAACCATAAAATGCTGTTCGCTTTGCCTGTCCTTTTTTTCCTTCCTAGGATAACTAACACTTCTTGATGTTTATTGTATGCATCATATTGTATTGTATTTGTCATAAAGGGGCTTTCTACACATACCTCTGCTCTGGAACTCCTTCACCTCTGGGGGTTTGCTGTGCAACAGATGTGGAAGCCAGCTGTGAGTGCCCCGAGACTCTCCAGGCACACACAGTATTTCACAATAAGGCTATATTTATTTAAACAATATCTCCCATATGCCTGCACCAAATAATTTATGCCATGCTCATGTATTTGGCTTTGTCTACTTCATATGAGCTGCAGTTTCAGGTTCCTGACAAAGAGTTTCTGGAATGTCCCTTTATCTTTACATGGAGGTCCCAGCACAGCTCATGTAAGACCCACTAAAAGCAAAATTGCACTGGAGGAGAAAGCCCTCCGCAGAAATGACGACAACCTGTAAAAGTGAAGAATGATGTGACAGAAGTAGTAGCAAAAATTTTATCACACCCAGCCAGTATGGGCCCAGGGAAACTTACAGAATAAGGTTAATAAAAACAGGATGGAAAATAAATAGTGGAAGGAAAGACAGGCACAAATCAGCATTTATTTATTTGTTTGTTTGTTTGTTT
>NW_008803805.1:0-1266 GCF_000699145.1 Aptenodytes forsteri
CTGTCTCCTCCGCGCACCGGGGGAGGCGGTGGGGGAGTGGGGGCTGGAGCCTGCACTCGCATGTAGAAACACACAAAGCACGAGTTTAAATTTAGATCCCGGCCTGGCTCCCGGGTGCTGTCACAGCTCCTGAGGCAGCAAAAGGGCCCCTGCAGCTGTTGCTTCTTTACCCGGCGCATCGGGAGGCGGGCGAGTGCTTCACATGCCACTGACCCGGGCTGGGGGTGGGAACAGGCTGCCCGGCACTGGGCACACCGTCTCTGAAAGAAAAGCGCCTTTGTCCCAGGTCGGCTCTTTCCCCTGCTCCCCCGGCCTCCCTTGCCCAAACTGGCAAGCTGGGCTGCCTGGGGCAACACATGCAGCCCCATTTGCTGAATCACATTATTCAGAGTGAGAGGGAGAACCCGACTCTGGCCGGTTCCCAAAGAAGATTACACCACAAACTGATAAGTCCCCTCTCTCTGCAGGATTTCACCTTCATTTGGTGCAAACTGCTCAGCTGAGCCCTGGACCCTGTGATCCTTGGGCTGTAGGGCCTCTGGGGCTGGGTCCATCTCACAACAGGGACTTTGACCCCAACATCAGAGCTCCAGGGAATCATGGTGAGTCCAAAAAGTGCTCTGGCTTGCTTTTCCGGAGGGGCAGAGGAAACCCTTGGCTGGCACCAGTCACTCAAACAACTCCTTGCTCAGCTTCACCTCCCCAGTCCTGCTTGCAGGGTGTGGAGGATGCCTGGGGATGCAGGAACCCAGCAAGCCCAGGCTGGATTGTTTCCTGGCAAGTCCAGCTGGGCTTGGGAAAAGCCCAACTGGATGAACGGTATGAGCAGTTATGGTAACTCCTGAGCTGGAAGGCAGGCACGGAGAGAGGCAAGGTATTGGCACCTCTTCACAGCAGGGGAAACTGAGGCACCAGGAAGGGTTGCTCTTGGGGTTTTCCTGGGGTTTCCTGGACTGAGTCAGCAAAATAATTGCAGCGATCTTATTACTTACAGTTATGTCCCACAGCAAATGGTGTCCCTGTCCTACAGGGATGTTACAGTCTAATGTGACTGACCAGCTGTGCCCCAGTCAACTCCCATGCATCCCAGGGAGCTGCTCTACCCACTGCACCACGCTGCCTTGCTCAAAGCTTCCTCTCCTTTGCTTTGCATGGTCATTCCACTGTGGAGGGAAATGACTTTGCAGCTGTGCAGCAGGCTGTGTCGAGGGCCAGGAGGGCCACAGTGCTGAGGGAACTGATCACTCCCTGCCCACGGCAGGGAGA
>NW_008803806.1:0-1273 GCF_000699145.1 Aptenodytes forsteri
GCTTAATTATTAAACATGTTTGGTATGGTACAGTTGCTCTATAATAAAGTCTGTCATTACTTGAGCAAACAAAATTCCTTGTGCTATTGTCCTCCTAGATAGTCGATACCTGATAAGGACCAGGGCTGCAGCTCCTGGCTGAAGCAGGGCCACGCAGCTCTGCAGTGTGAAACAGTATAATCTTGGGGCCATGCCGTCACTCTGAGAGCGACCAGGTGCTGCGTTTTCAACTCTTTACTTTTTCTTCATGATGGAGCAATCCTGCACCCTTCTCTCCAGCTGGAGGGACCCGGGGGGGGAGTCCAGGACTGTGACCCTTTGGCACTGGTAAAAGCCAAAGCCGTTGGGGCAAGAAGGTGGAGGTAAAACTGCCAGTTGTATCAGGCTAGGGCACCAAAATTACAGAGGTTGCTACACTTTTCAGTACACAGATGAGAGGCAGACAGAAAAGCACAGTTTAGAGAACGTACTGCAGCAGCAGAGAAAGGACACCCTCCTTCCTTCGCCCCTGCTAGCCCAAACCGTTTCTCAGGACGGGCCTGAGAAAGAAGATCTGTCCAAGGCATATATGTGAAGCACTTCTGCACCTTTTGACTTTTAGGCTTTCCACTTAAATATAACCAAGGACCCCAAAACCAGCATTAGTGAGACAGACGATGACAAAAATTTTCATCTCTGTAACCTTCAATGCAAAGCACTGGGCTTAGCACCAGTGCAGCCCTCAGCAGACACAGCCTCCTTCAGTTTTACCATCACTACTGGTTTCGGGTGCCCCTACTTTTTGGTTCTCAATTTGAATTGCTTGCCTGTTTTTCCAGGTAGGGTTCGTGAGGTGCCACCTTTCCACTGATGCTCATTGGAATGGTGCCAGCTCCCGACTATGACTAATCAGGCACAGTTCAGCATGTCTGCTTAGGCACCCAAAAACTGAGACGTAATACATCCAAGGTAACGGCTTTTCACTCCATTGGTTTTATTATCATTTTCTGCGCAAGTGTGAAACAGTCCCTTGAGTTAGAAAGGGAGCAAAAGAGGTGTGAGGCTCAAATACTGATGAGCCACATGTTCTCTGTCCACTGCCTCGGTCCCACTCCCAAGGTCTGACCCCCGTCACATGAATGTGCAGCCCAGCGCAGGGCCAGGCAGCGATACCGGCAGCGGCTCTGAAGCAGCACAAGAAAATGCCATGAATACGTAATGACCTCAGGTCCTTGCAGCACCTTTGCCGAGGTGCCTTCAGCTGCAGGGCTAATGATCTCGCGTGGAACTCTGC
>NW_008803807.1:0-1273 GCF_000699145.1 Aptenodytes forsteri
TGTCCTTCTAGTAATCTCCTGCCTCCTGTTTTGCACTTCTTTTTTTCTCTAAGAGGTAGTTCAAAGGATGCAAGAAGCTCTTGCTTTCAAAAGCCTAAACCTTTAGGTCCATAACTTCTCTCCTGCCCTTTGCCATAGGAATGGTACACAAAAGGACCACGGCTATATAGTCCTTGCCAGCACTTCCCACAGGCCTGCCCAGGCACTTTGCAAGGTCTATCAGCTGGGCAATGGGATAGAAGACAAGGCCATTTTGTGTCCTTAAAATGCAAACTTGTTGTTTATTAAAAATCTGACTACTGAAAGGGTACAGTTCATCTAACGTTCTAGATAAACATATACAAAGTCATTTTCTGGTGCTTGCTCCAAATATTTTCACTCTGCAGCCTGTTCTCTGCTTTAAGTTTCAGAGATATTATTACTCCCTTCACTACAAGGTCAGGGCCAGGTGATATTAGTTAAAGGGAATTCAACTGTGGACTTGCTGAATTATTGCCTATAGTATATGATATATCATTTAAAAAAGCCTCACAACCAGAAGAATGGAAAGAAGGTTTTAAAATAGGTTTCTCTGAATCTTTAAAATCAGAAATTTTAAAAGATTCCATGAGCAAGCCAGGGAAGTACAGGCCAAGATGTCTGGTTGCCATGAACTGAAAGGACCCATGGTAGAGAATGGACCTAGCAAACTTGTGTGTGAATGTGATATAGTGGCAGGAGAGGACATGCTTCAAAATAATGAGACTTCTCTGAAGAACTGAGCATCATCAAGCTGTTATAGGTGACTGGAGATATGCAGGGGCTTCCAAATGAGAAATGAGTGAGTAGACAGGCCAGATAGGCAGAGTGAGGGAATGATAGAGATTTATAAAGTCATGAATGGTGCAATAAATGTGAATAAGAAATTATATTTAGATCCTGTAGGCAGTTTTTTAAAGGTTATATGTGTCAGTAGTCCTCATGAGACTGAATCAGAATTGTTGTTTCTGAATATATGTGAAGGTACGAGAAATTTTTCAAAAATCATTACTGTTTCTCCTTGCCAGTGCTTTTGAGCACCCAGTTTGGGACAAGTAATGCATACCTGTCAGAATTTCAGAGCATCAAAATTCCCCTCAAGGAAATGGAATGAATAAATGACCAGTTACTCACTTCATTAGACAATCAGTAGATCACCTGAAATTGTCATGTGAAAATTCAGGAAGCCAAAATCTTGAGATGTTTTTGTTGCTGTTTTTAATTGTTGTTTTTGTTGTTGTTGTTAATTGTTGAT
>NW_008803808.1:0-1274 GCF_000699145.1 Aptenodytes forsteri
TTTTTTTTTAAATAACTTTGTACTATTAAATATACCATGCACTGGAGTTTTAGAAGGTCTTCGGTACTTTTGGTTACTGAAAATACACCATTACTTTGCAGTATCTTGTCAATTTGATTTTATATAATGTGATATTAAGGAGGATGTTTAACTTCTGGTCTTCCAAAAGTTGAAAATAACACCAGTGCAGCATGCTGTGCATTTTCTAAAAGAACCTTTGAAAGGAAATTCGAGTCTTTCAAAAAACAGATAATCATGTGCCTAAGTTTGCCTAGCTGCCCGCTTAGTATCTTTACAGCCAGAGAAAGTAAAGCCTGTAAGAATTGCTGTCTCAAACCTGCTGGCTCTGGTGTGACAACAGCAGACAACTATCTAGACATCAAAAGATCAGGGTATGTTCAGCTCTTTTTTAAAAACAGAACAATATCCAAATTCCACACAGAAATTACACATAAGCTTTTATTCTTTCTGGATGCAGTTTATTTCTGGTAACTGAGCAGACACAATACTTTGGTCAACTTTATACTGAGGAAAAAACCCATCTTACTTTGTTTCCATTTTCTGCATGACCCCATGAAAAGAGAAATATTTTTCTCAAAACCAACTGAATTTTTATCAAAAAGAACATAATTCCTTTCCTCAGGTAACACTGTAATCAAGTTTTATGGTTATTGTAATTAGATTTTTTGAAGAATCCCAAAAGCTAACAATTCGACTGTTTAGTTGTTAAATCACTTTGTCTCGCTGGCAGACACGCCAATTCCAGCACCTCATCACAGGACCATACATGTCTTAGCTATTCTTCCGTTCAGCAGGCATACATTCGAATGAATGCTAGCGCTGCATCTGCGTAAAGATCAATACGTTACATTCGGTACAGCAGAAAGTGAAAATCTGGCCTCTAGTACACGGTTTTCAGCTGGTGGAAGGTGTCGGAAACAACCTGAACTAGAAGCGTGCGACAATTTATATGCCTATCGGGGTTTGCTCCATACATAAAAGAACAGCCTTTTTCATTTCTCTAAATAAGCACCTTTTAAATACAATCTTACAGGATTTTTAACGTTATATAGGGAATGCAATAATCCGTACAGTGACGGCTCACAGATGTTTGTTCTGTTCCTTTAGTCGCCGGCAAGTTTTCAAAACTTTCTGGTTTTGCGTTGAAATACAGGGCTACTCGGTAGGAAAAGGCAAGGACCCGCACAGAGCTCTCAACTCCGCGGGTGGGAACGCCGCCGGGGCAGCACCCGGGCGGCTGCTGAAAGGCGCAA
>NW_008803809.1:0-1274 GCF_000699145.1 Aptenodytes forsteri
ATGCCCGGGTAGGATTTGGGGGATCTCTCAGCGGTGAGGAGCTCAACATTTTTCTCCTGCTCTCAGCCTGAAGACCTAAGCCATCGCTTCGTATCTTAGGGCCTAAATCCTTAAAAGTCTATCCTCTGTCAACAGATCTCACTTTGGTTGCTTCAGGCGTACAAAGTATGTTTGGAGGCATAATGACTCCTGTTCCTGTGTTACTCGGAACATCTGTATTAGTCTGGATACAGGCATTTCTAAGGTTTATTTTGCAGTCGTCATTCCAGCCATATGCATTTAGCGCAAGCTAGAAGAAGTGTATTATCTTGACCTAGCAAAAATAAGCTTATTGCAAAATGCGTTGGATATTTACTATGCCATTTCCCTTTCATTTCTTCCCGCACTCCTGTTACGCTTTGAGTCAGCGCATTTGCCTAATCGAATCACTTGGACCTTAATTAATCATTCACAAATGAAACAGACAAGGTGTAAACCAGAAGCAATACAGTAGCAAAGAAAATTCCAGTTCTCTTAACTCAACTCAAGATTGCTTTTTATACTAGCTTCTCTTTTCAGCATGCATAGTGTTAAGCCAGGGGAATCAAACTGAAATTGGCCTTCCTCAAATGCTGCCTGTACTTGGAAAATAGGGCCCACCCCTGCAAGGGTGCGGTGTCCTGAACTGCAATGACTTAAGGAAAAGGAGACTATTCAGCACCTTGCAGGAAAAAACCCCTTCTTACTAAGTTGTTAGAAAGACTACGCTAACTACATTAGTATAAAAAGGACATTATTATAGCTACATTATACAAAGAGAGCACGGGTGTAAAGACTGCCATGCCAAATCCTCCATCCAGCTGTAATTTTTTCCTTTGTCGGTATTACAACACAGAACGTAGGCTACAGCTGATGCATTTTGAAGAGGATGAACACAGGCGTGGCAAGCTAATACCAAAGGATTCCTGTATCCGTTGCCTAGATCTCTGCCACAGGCTCTGAGGAGCTTCTCCCAGCAGCACGTTGTCCTTGTCCTGGTCTCTGGCCCTGCTATCAGTGCAGATGGAGTGCACATTTTACCGGCAGGTTTCACAGATACTTGCTATCAGGAAAGCAGTGTTAAATTTGGCGTTTGGGATCCCTCTCTGGTTTGAGGAAAATGCAGCTTCGTAGCTGGACACCGCACTCCTGGGCTGCTTCAGTCCAGCTCCTTCTGCCTCCGCATCCAGCTTACCTTCTCCCACCTTTATCCTTGTCTGGGTGAGCGACTTCTTTCTGTTGCTTTAAATGACTCA
>NW_008803810.1:0-1275 GCF_000699145.1 Aptenodytes forsteri
AGGCACCAGCTGTAATTCACATCACCAAGAGATCCTGCGATAGTGCTCAGGGCCCCACAGCTACTCCCCATTTCCCCTCCCTGCTGTGGCGAGCACCAACACCAGGCTCCACGGGCTGGGGGAAGACCCCTCCACCCGCCCCCCCTGCACGGTGCCCCTGAGAAGCCCCACTGCAGCTGGGCTCTACTTCCCAAGTGATGGACAGGTCTGGCGCTGGCTGCCCCACATACCTACATACCTGGGTCCACAGGCCATCTGGCGGGGCTGTGCCACCTGTGCCAAGGCACTTCGTCCCTTGGGTGATTCCACCAGCACCACCCAACACCCCTCGTGCCTGCCAGGTGCCCCCGTCTTCCCACCAGCCCCCCATGGCTGTTCTGGCCCCTACTTCCTTCTCCTGATCCCACAGGTTCCCAGAGGCTCCCACAGGTTTCCCAGCTCCCCGTATCTGGGACTCCCACCGCCCCAGCCCCCCCTGCCCCTGGGGACCCCTGGGGACCCCTGACACCTCCAGAGCCCTCCTGTCCCGGCTTCCCTGGCTGCTTCCAGCTGCCATGAGACACCAGTGTCCCGTTCCCAGGCACGTGCACTCCCCTGATGGCGGCTCCCAGCCCACTGCACATTGCACAGGCCTTCACACGCCTGCGCCCTTCCACAAGGCCCCTGTGGCTGGGCCGGAGCGTCAAGGGGTGCCATGTCCCCGGCAGGCCAGAGGGCTGTGCCTGGGGAGGCACCACGGGCATGGGGGCGGGGGGGGAGGGAGAGCTGAGGCAGGATCCCCCCAGGGGTCTGGCTGCTCCTCGTGGGAGGGTCCTACGTGGGGGCTGCCACACCAGTGCGCGCAGACCAGATGCCTGGTGGACACTGCCCTGAGCCGGTCACAGCCAGATCCAGCCGCCTCGCCAATGGACAAAACCGTCCCACCATGCCAGACACAACCAGTCGAGCAGCTTGTTGTGCCTGTGAACCAATCAGAGGAGTTTCTCCCTGGTTGTGCAAGGAATTCAGTGTGGACGGTATGTTGGACACCCCCCCGCCGCCCAGGTGTCTCCACACACCTCTCAGGCCCGCCCAGGTTCCCCGCTATGTCTAAACCCCGTGTGGCCTTTGAGAGGGCCTGTGAAACAACATCGCTCTGCTCCAGACTAACATGCCTCTGCTCGGGGGTTTTTTTGGTTGTTTTTTCGTTCTTTATTTTTACGGTAGAAGGTCTCCTCGTGCCTGGCCGATGGCATTCATTCCCGTTATCTTCCCATGAACCTGCACTCGATAAAT
>NW_008803811.1:0-1276 GCF_000699145.1 Aptenodytes forsteri
GGGGGCCCTGCCCGTGCCAGTGCAGCTGGACAACAAGGCAGCGGGACCAGTAAAAGGACCAGCAGCTGGGTCAGCTTCAGTCCGGCCAAGGGAAGACGTTAGCCTTCAGACCAACTTCACTACCACCCAAGGCAGGTGTGAGGCCAAACTTGCGGACACTAGCCGGCCTAATGCTGCAGCGCCCATCGTCACCTCAAAGCTGGAGCCGCGCCAGGAGGTGCGCAGCAAGCTCTGGATGCACACTGCAAGGAAATGCCTGGGGATTAAGCTGCAAAGGCTCCCCGGGGCAGTGCAGCAGTCCATGCAAATGCCGCATCAGTCACTGCCCAAAGGCCTGTGGACTGGGACTGGCCCCCCGTGGCCACGCCCTGCCCGTGTCCACTTCCTCAAACCCCAGCGCCTCTTCCAGCCGGACCAGGTCGCGCGGCAGCAGCGCGAGGCATCCCCCGCCTGCCTGGTGGCCTCCACAGCACCGCGTTCCCACCTGGCGCCCATGTACTTCTACAGCCGCGAGGCCACGTTCATGCCAGGGGAGCAGCGCGAGACCCTGGAGCTGCGCATCCGCGCCAGGAGGCCGCCGCGCTGCAGGGACCAGCTTGGCACAGAGGGGCCATCCGAGCGAGCAGTGCCCGGGGAGGCAGGTGGCCGGGCAGCCCTGCAGGTCAGCACCCTGCCCAGCACGCCCCGTGCACCTCCCTGGGCCCGGGCAGCTCCCCGCCAGTCTCCCTCGAGACGCTGTGCTGGAGCAGGAGGCGGATGCTGCGGGCGCTGGATTCTGGCCTTCAGGAGGTGGCCCGTAGCCGGAGACAGCAAGACGTGCCGCAGAGCCCTGGTCCCGCACCACCTCCTTCCCCTCCATCGCACCTGGGGAAGCGGAGTGGCAAGACGGCGGAGGGGCCGAGGGTGCCCACCACGTCAGCCACAACGAGGAGGCCTTGAAGTGGCTCTGGGAGGGACAAGGGTGGGAAGACGAAAGGGAGGGAGAGGGGCCGGACAGATCGCTCCTAGAGGCCAAATAAATCCTGTTTCTAGCCCCAGTGTGGGAGTCGCTTGCTTTCCGTGAAGCGCCGGCAAACTCGGAGTGGGCTGTGCCTGCAGGCTGGAGGCGGGGGCCAGGGAAGGGGTGTCCCTGGGGCAGGGTGGCGCTGGCTGCTGCGGGGGTCCTGCGGGTGAGAGGGGCTGCTGGCCCCATCCGTGCCTGTCAGTGCCTGTGTGCCACGGGGGCATGTAAGCTCCCTTGATCATCTGCTCTCTCAGCCCTTCCTCACAGGAGAGA
>NW_008803812.1:0-1276 GCF_000699145.1 Aptenodytes forsteri
CATGGTGGGAACACACCGAGATGCTGTGGTTAGGAGGAAGCTTCTGTTACAAGGGAGCAAACAGAGTAGGAGTAAATGGTCAGTCCTCGGGGAGAAGGAAAGTCACTGGCAGAGCTGAGCTCATGCAGGGAAGAGCTCCTGGTGACACGGGAACTGGCTCTGAGAAGCAGCAGCCATCAACTAGAGATTAGGAAAGGTCCAAAGACAAAGCTGGGGACATGATAGCTTGGCCTTGGTGGCCGTGTGGCACACCCTGGAAACCCAGGCGTGCCCATGCCTGGGATACAAGTCTGGGCTCTACACGGTGGAGAGGATGGAGGGGACGGGGCCAGGGAACGGGTGGTCAAAGGGCTGGGCCTGCTTCTCTGTGAGCAGGGAGGGATTAGACACACTGGGACCATCAAGCCTGTAGAGACTGAGGCCTACAAAATCCCAAGGGGCAGAGGGATGGGCAGGCCTTGCTGCCCACAGTCCGCTCCAGTGCAGGCAGCCTGGGCAAGGCAGAGGTGGCTCCTGACAGAGTTTGGGAGCGCTGTGGAGCTCCTTCCACAGGACACTGGGTATACTAAAGCCAACACGGGCTCCAGGACGTGCTCATGGTGGAGGCATCTGCTGTGGATTACTACATGCACAAAGTCGCCAGTCCCCAGCGGTGGCCCCTGCAGGCTGGGAGCACCAGGGGAGCACGCTGGACACACTGGTGTCGTGCCCTGCTCCTGGGCACTTCAGAGGACACTGCACTAGCTGGCTCCTTGATCTGCTCTGGAAGAGTTGTCTTGTGTCTAAACAACCATTTCTGGCAGACCCAGTCGTGACGGGGGTTATGCAGCTCTCCCACTGCCTGCCCCGGGTGACACTTATGTCCCTGTCACCCCAGCAGCATGGGCTGGTGCCCAGCGTGGCGCTGCGCTGGGGAAGGCACCCAGCAGGTCTGCTCCATGGCCAGGCAGGGAGGTTTGTCCTGCTGCCTGTAGGAGGGTGCTTGCCCACACCTGGCGGGTGGGAGACCATGGCCTTGGCAAGGCTGGTCCTTAACTCCTCTGCTCCCATCAGTTCAGTATCATCATCCGGCCCCTCTTTGAGTCTTTCAACGGCATGGTCTCCACGGCCAGCATGGAGAGCCTCACCCAGACGTCTCTCGCCTGGCTGGACCAGCACTGCTCCCTCCCAGCGCTTCGGCCAAGTAGGTGGCCCTGCTCCTGTCCGTGGCACCCCAAAGCAGCCGGGCTGGCCTGCTGGCACGGGCTGACGGAAAAGCAGAGGGGAAAAGGACGGG
>NW_008803813.1:0-1278 GCF_000699145.1 Aptenodytes forsteri
CTGGGGAAGCACCGTGTCTGCAGGGCTGACGTGGGCTGCTCTGCAGAAACACCCCCAGCCCAGGCTAGCGCAGAGCCAGCAGCAGGGGAGCACCCAGCTCCCATTCCTGTGCCGCCGGGGCATCTCTCCCAAAGCAGTTGACAAGCCATCCTCTGGCAGTTTAGAGCAGTGAAGGTGGAAACCACCTTTCTCAACAGTTCTTGAGGGCTTCTGAGAGGTTTTCTGTGCTCTGCTGGGAAGACACCAGAATCTCAAAGGAGCCTGAATGTGCAATACACTCTCTGCACATTGTATACGTGGATATTTAAGACTAAGCTATATCCAAATAGTTCCCTATTCATATATCATATATATAATGTTATTAATTATATATAATAATAAACATTTCCTATTATGTCACAAGCAACATATATCACAGAGGAAAGCCCATTACAACCTCATCCAGGTCCCAAGAAGTTCATAGCCTCATTCCAGCACCTGCTGCACAAGCGTCCAAAACCAAAATCAACCACCGCTCTCAGGAGGCAGCTGAGGACGGTCCTCTGTCTCAGGGACCTGCCTGATTTTGCAGACTGCCAGTGCTGCCTCCTGGGCAATGCCGCCAGCCCCAAATGGAGCTCAAGTGGAAATGACCAAAACATCATGAAAATTGACATTTTAGACGCATTCAAGCTTCAGAAATGTGCCCTCACCTCTTTCCTTCTAGTCCTGGCCCAGGTGTGAGAAACATTAGCAAAAAAGCAATAGTTGCATTTGTCTGATGCAAGGAAAAATGCGCACTTACAAACAATTAATATAACAGTTTGCTCTAGCAACACATTCAACCGCTTTTCATTTATTTCTGTCACCATCTGCAGAGAACAAGACTGTTCCCATTTCTCTTTCAGCCATTTCCCTCCCAGGGGAGCTTTGGCAAGTTTTTATAAACACAGCGTGGACACTCACTCAGTACAAAAGGATAGTGGTTCTCCAACTCAGGCCATCCAAAAGCCCTTGGATGGCAGCAATTTGGGCTTCTTTCTCCTTTAGGCTTGATTTGAAACACCAGCATTGGTGTCAAAACCCTGCACAGTCTGCCTGTGAGCCCTGGGGCTTTGCACTGATCAAGTAAAGCCCGAGGGTCTGGCAGGAGCTATCTGCGCTGCTGGCTTGGGCTCACAGGCTGCTGAGCACGGCGATTCCCATCATCGGCAGCAGCATCCCAAGCACAGCCTGGGATGCCCTTGCTCCTAACTCAATAGTACGTCGCAATTTCTCAACTATTATCTTTCATTACAA
>NW_008803814.1:0-1279 GCF_000699145.1 Aptenodytes forsteri
CTCCACTGTGTTACTTCCTTACCGTTGCATGCGTTCTTTCAGCTCTGGGATAGCCGCAGTTCGAGAAGACGTGACCAGAAGGCCCTGCATTTTCCTGGAAGTTGTTAGTTCCCTCTTTTTATTCTTTATGGCGTTCTTCAGGGACTCGGCATAACACTCAGTCTGGGTACGCCGTTCTTTCAATTCCTGCAGCTGTCAAACCACAAGAAGAATCCCCAGTAGTCAGCTTAGGTTTGATAAAAAGGAGTGGACTGCTTTGACTCTCACGTCGACTCTCAAAACCCATGTTACTTCTTCATCTTTTATACTGGCCCCTCTCCTACGTCTACACTGATTTCCTACAGCGTTTCCTAAACGCTGCCACAACACTCCTCCTCCTCTCTCAAGGACTCTGAACACTCTTTGTAGCCCCTTGTTGGCTGCTCCAACACGGTTAGAAGCTCCTCCTGCTCCTACAGTGACTTTGCAACTCCATAACAATGATGATGTGACGAGGGAATACAAAAAAGCACCAGCGCAACACTCCAGTGTGCCTACTCTTTCTCCGTCAGCACACGCTCCGCTTTGCCAAACCCAAGAGAAGCAGCACATACACGTGCTCCGTGAAACTTGAGAAATAGCTTTTTGAAAGGAATACACACACCCTTCTCCAATTAAGGACAAAGTGGCTTCACGGTTAGCGACCTTTCTAATCGTAGGCGCCAGGCTTATAAAACAAGGCGAGTCACTTACCTGTCACTCATCTACTCCTGTTGCAAAGTTGCCTAGTGTACTAAGACCACCTTAGCGCAGCCCTCCACTGTTAACTTCAAGCGGTGCAAACAGGCAGGCACCAAAGGCAGCAGTGCTGTTCCCTCCCAGCCCCCTCGTCACAGCTAGCCGCACCCTGAACCACCCCGGGTTACAGAAAACGCCCAAGAAAGGGATCAGTTCCCCGCTCTGGTTTGCTACAACAGAGGCCTGGGCCCCTGCCAAGAGACAAGAGACAGGCTTTCTCCATACCTTAGCTTTAGACCTGTCCAGTTCCTTCTGCAACTGCAGTTTCTGTTCCTGCAGGTCCCTGCTGTAGCGCTTCTTAGCTTCAAGTGAAGCTTCTGCCAGGGAGTTCTTTTTGAGAGCGTCGGCAAGCCCCTGCTGCAGCTGCCTGACCCACCTCTAAAGAAACAGTGTTCCATGAGCATGGAGACATCAGTAAGAAGATGACAACGTGAGAGATGCTTTTACTCATGGGATTATATCATTAGATCGGTCTGCAGGGTGGCCAGCAGGTCGAGGGAGG
>NW_008803815.1:0-1280 GCF_000699145.1 Aptenodytes forsteri
GAACATTACACAACTCAGCACAAATTCTGCCAGCGAGAAACAACCTGGCAGTTTTCTGAAAGTCTGAGAAAGTAGAAGAGGGTTAAACCAAATCAGCAATTTGCATCACCTGCAAATCACAGTTGTGAACCAGCACTAGGAGCCCTTAAGCAGGATGCAGTAACTAGGGCTGGAGCTTAATGAGATACTAGAATCCAACATCTAATACATTTGGAGAGAAAAAGTAATAAAAACAAAGGCAGTGGCTGCAAACATGCCAGGTTTCCCTTCTGACAGGGCTTGACAGAGAACAGGAACAGAGGAAGGATGTATTGCATCAAATACAGTTACCAAAACGCATCTGGCAGAACAACAGGTTTTTGTTTTTATTTATGCCACTTTTTAAAATTTTTTAAAAGGTGTTTGTGAATCCCCCCATCCCTCCCAAGCTGTTCTGTACCACAGCAATCTGCCTCAAAAAGCCTCTGTTAAACATAGATAGGGTAGAATTTCAAACTGAAAGTTTCCTCATTTTCAAACATCTATTTAAAAAGAGTAATTATCACACTTTTCCCAAGCCAGGTGGTTAATGCTCAACTCATTAATCTCAGGGGAGAAGAAGGACTCGGGCCAGCACTATCAGTACTCTTGCACTGAAGCTGTGGTTTATGGTTAAGCACCTAGAACTCAAAGATGCATTTTTACATTAGATTATGACTTAAAACACAGAAAAGGCAGACTGAAGTACCACAAGAAGGGCTGGATAGTGTTTGCTGCAGGACTCCTGCTTCCCCTACATCAGCATCTTATGAGTCATGGAAACAAAACCAGGTTCACATATTTGATTCTTGGAGCAGAGACCACTTCTCTCGCCAAATGTCAGGCAGCACCTTAAAAACATGTTCGCAAGCAATGCATTAATGTCTAAGACCTTACATACACGGTCACAGGTCATTTGAGTCTCTGCCCGTACCCAGGCCTGAGGTTGCAGCTTTCTCTTCCTTGAATTCCAGATCGTTGCAACATTTTGAACCATTCAAACTTCTAAATAAAAACGTCTGTGCCATCATGCAGGCATGCTTCCATTTTTTAATTAATGATCAGCTGGCCCCCTTGCTGGGAGATCGCATGCCACCCTCAGATTTTCCCACAATTAATACCTCTAAGATGACAAAGCAGGGGGACTGTTGCCAGGAGAGGCAGAATTGCCCTCCTCCTTCCAGTCACATTCCTGACTCCCTCTCCTGCCAGCTCTAGCACTTGTGCAGTTAAGTGTGGAAAACATTCTTTTTTTTTTTTTT
>NW_008803816.1:0-1282 GCF_000699145.1 Aptenodytes forsteri
TTTTTTTTTTGGCTAAAATGTTGATGTGATATCAAAATGATTTCAGCTGAGCTCAGTCAAGGTATATGCATCCAGGGATTTTTATACCATCTGCCTCCACATTAAATCTGGATCTACTGTTTCGTGATTGAAAGTCAGGTTACAATTACTTTTGCAAATTATGGTAGAATGAGTTTAGAGAATTGATTTAACAAAATACTGTAGCTTAGATTAATTTTGTATAGAGATGTATGGTTAATAAAGTAGTTGTAGCGGTAAACTGTCCTTAAATAGGCGTTATCTGTTTCTGACTTCCTATAATACATCAATGCATGTTGCTTATTATTCCAGAAGGAAAAGTACATAGTGGGAGCCCAATTCCCATCTCTTTTATGTGAGTGCGATTCCATCACACCAGTAAAAGGTGAACTGTGTTCTGGGAAATTGGGAAAAGGAAATGGCTGGGAGACTTTCACTTATGAGGAAGAGTGATTCCACTGATCATATCCCTCATTCCAGCTCACAGAACCCACTGTGTTTGCATTTGCATTTTTACTGGGTGTGGGACTATGGTGCAGAGATCCCTGAACTTCAGCCTGTCCCCTGAGGCTATGGGTGCACTGCAGTGTGCCCACAGATCTGGTTAGGGTGTTTGTTGCAGCTGTGTCCCAGCTGTGCGGAAGGTGTCCTTTGTGTGTGCTCCTGTTGTCCCAAGCCCCATTCACACCTATTAGGGAACCTCCTGGAGTACAGTGTGGCTTCCTCCCTGCTGCTGTGTGCCCAGTTTACTTTGGAAGGATACTATGACTTGTGGGTTAAGGGAGTACAACGCAGTCCCCCCCCTGCACGGAGCTGGGTGGCAGCCTCAGTGCCCTTGAGGCCTGGATGCAGAACAGTGCCCTTGCAGAGTAGCCTGAAATGGCTCCCGAAACAGCATCTTTCAGCTGCTCAGTGTTGCTCCGAGTATGACTGTATTAGTGCAGGCCCAGAGCCACTAATATTGCAGCTGTACTGATCTGGAGCCTGGTTGCACTCTGCGAGGTGCTGCACTGAGGAATGTGTGCATTACACTGCGGGAACTCTAACATACTGCTGCACTGCACCATGTAGACACACGCCAGGAATCCTAAACTTTCTGTGCATAATGTACACTCCTGTAAGGCAAGTGGCAGAGTCAATTTTTTTGAGATGGGAGGCTCTGGTCTCTGTTCTGCTGTAGCAGTGAGCAGCCAAATTGACGATGTATTCACTTGTCGCAGGTGTGTCCAGCTTGGTACTCCTGGGTCGGAAAGAGATGAGGCTG
>NW_008803817.1:0-1283 GCF_000699145.1 Aptenodytes forsteri
GTACAGGCCAGCTGTTATATTCATGCTGGCTCTGGGTTTAAATCTTGAACTAGAAAATACCTCTGGTAGCATTTGTAAAAAATTATGAATATTTTTCCATAATTTTTCTAGCTTAAGAATTGCACTGGGGACCCTTTATATCTGGATCTTCCATTACTTTTCCAATTTTTCCTGAAGACCCAGACTTGCAGTCTTCAACATATTCACGTAGCTTTAGTGAAGAAGTTGGTTTCACAAAGACTGCAAAATTAGTCCCCCAGTGCCTACTGTGCCCCATTATTTCTGGATGGGTTTTGCTCTCTTTTCTTTTTTGTTCATAAGCAGGGTTATGTAAAACAAATTATTTAGCATTGCAGATACTAGAATCACTTTAAAGCAGTGCCTTCACTTTCAAAACCTGTTTTGTTGGATGCTCAGTTGGTTACCTCAGCATATTTAGGAGGATCTAAGCTAACACTCTACCTAAACTGCAGATTGAGAGGCAGTGATTTGCTTATACTTGTCAAAAACTCCTATCAGCGTCATTTCCCATAGGACTAGTTAAAACGAGACAACTTCTGTGAAGTTATTTTCCACCTCAACTTTCTGATTACACACAGGTCTAGTGTTCTGGCTGCTGTACACAGCTCTGAAAAACGTTGCCCTTGCTTTTGTTTTACACTTTCTAGGACTGGATGCACTCAGTGTAAGAACACTGGCCTTTATTTATAGCTAAGGAGTGTTTCTGTCTCATCAGCTGTTTAAACATGTATTTCATCTGTAAAAATCTGTATATCATCCCCTTTTTCCCCTGTGCATTTGATCCCCTCTCCTTTAAAGATTGTCAAATTCTGTGAGCTGTTGGTGAGGAGAGGAAAGAGGGAAGCAAAGACCTTGTCCAAAATCTGTGAACAACAAGTTATTTAAATCGCCTTCTATCATTTCAAGCCTATTCCTTCACATGAGGTACCACCTACTCTTCAAGTCTACTATTGTTTTCTGCCTTCTCCAAATTACCCACCATGTCATTACTTCCCACCACTTGCTCGTTCCCCCCAGGCATCCTTGCACCTATCTCCCTGTGCAGATTCAGATCTCAATGGACTCACAAACTTCACAGCGTAAGAGGTTAAGAAGGACCGTACTGACTCAAGCAGCGTGCAGTTCCTTTTCCAAGAGCAGCCAGACTCCTACAGAAAGAGCCTAGCAGAGTAAGGAGTGGCATCCTTCACCAAGTACACACAGGATCCAGCCTCCAGAATCACCTGGGTGACTCTGACACCTGCATATTTCAAACTTTAATA
>NW_008803818.1:0-1286 GCF_000699145.1 Aptenodytes forsteri
CCCACCTTAACCTCTATGGTAAAAGACAGTCCTTGCCTTTTAGAAGACTAGACCACTGAGGCCTACCGCATAAGTGGTATAAGACTCAGGCTTAAGACTCAGATGAGGAATTCCCAAGACTTTAGTTGACTGCATCCTTTTCCCTGCACCTGCAGTATCTGAATCTCTCTTATAAAAATTAACGCCCTCCCATCACGATGCCAGTTCTGATCCTGGCGATGGAGACGCCATTTGCTCTGGGACTAGAAAGAGATTGATTACCTTTTACCTCCTGGCCGTGGTAACCTGGCACGGAGTCGCTAAGGCTACCGACTGCTGTTTAGTTGGGATCAGCATCCACTGGGTCCAGGCGCTGTCACAGCATGTGTTAGCGCACGCTGTGTGCTGGATAGCAGCTCCACATCTGATGCTGCAAACCCGCTAGGGAATGAGCAGTGAGGAGAGGGGAGAGAGACAGGTGTGATAACAATGTTCCCTGCCCCTCCTCTCGTGACTGGGTGGAGAAGTGGGATGAACTAATCCGGTATGTCATGGCAGCAAAAGCATAGCCCCCTGTTGAGACTTTAAAAGCTCCAACTTGAGGCAGGACAACTGAAAATCAGAGCAGCTTTGAAAAACTCACGGTAAATAATCTCCCGGACTCCGTGAAATCCAGCCTCTTTCCTCAGAGTGAAGATTTATAGCTGGGAACAGAAGGCAAATCTCTACTTCAGAGAAAAGCTTCTCCCCGACGCTACCAGGCAGCGCTCCTCCACCACTTGATGAATGCCTCCCGCCAGTTGTGAGTGTCCTCAGCTCTTACCAGTTTGAATAGGTTACTGTAGCATCAATAAATAAGTATGACAGCAAAAAAATGCAACTACGTTATTATACTTCCAAAACTGCATAAAAGCCGTTTAACTTCCATTGCACTCAACATTTTAGTTCTAGGCACTGCTAGTTTGATTCTTGCATTTTCTGCTTAAAGCATTTTATCTATGTTTTTTCCATTATATTGCCTTCACATCATTCCCCCAGGCTACCCTCCTATCATCTGGTCTCTGGCTTTCTTTCAGTAGAAATATTCTATGAGCAAAATGTGAGTTCACTTAAAATAAATAATAGTAGTTACAATGAAGTCTTTACATCACATTGGTGCTTTTGGGATTCTTAAAGAAATTTCCTGTAAGGACCTCCCATAATCAATAAGTAAATTTCACATTCTCAGCCTGGGTGTTACATTTGTTCTAATTTGGAAGTGATGTTTGTTTTAATAAGTAAAGCATAAAACACCAAAAAAAAAAAAA
>NW_008803819.1:0-1286 GCF_000699145.1 Aptenodytes forsteri
CTTTTATTCTCACAGTTTACATCTACATAGTTAAATTCTCCCTCCTCATCTTGACTGTTTGTGCATTGCATGTGGACCACGCTATCTCCCATATCATGTCAGGGTGAAACTGGCTGCTGGCTTATTCCAGTCCCATGCCAGGAGTGGCCTAAAAATTAACCAATATGGACAGTGTGTCAGTTCTCTGGCTCTGTTTCGTACTAACAGTCTCAGTTTCTCAGAGCCTGTTTGGATTCCACCATTATAAAACAGCCATCTGATGCAGGAACTTTGTCAGGCCCCCACTTTTTACATTTAGTTTTAATGTTTCACTCACAGTACTTGTTTAGGAGTTGCCATAGCTTCATGAATCAGTCCTGGGTTGTCTTCAGATTTCCTTAACAACAGTATTTCAGACATAGTTTTGATGGATCTGCATTTGAATGTGTCAGTTCTTTTTTAGACAGGAACACTTCTGGGGCTGGGCTGCTGTCTATAGGTTCATATATTTCAAAGGTACTTTCCAAAAGAGATGGCATATGTCAGGCACTTGGATAGCTCATTTAGTAGAACATGCCAAAACCAATTTTTGATGTCCTAATTAGTGAATATTTTGCTCTACATAAATTTGGTACATACTGCTTCAACCACTTAGTCCAGTAGTTCTGGACTAATGCAGAATTTCTGCTCTATCCACATTCAGAAAGACTGATTTTTGAGAGCTCTTCCACACTATTTCAGCAGCCTATACTCAATGCAGACTGCTGCAGAAGCTGAGGATGAAGTGGTAAGGCTGAAGCAAAGCTGGAAAGGAGTAAATCTGTTTTGGTAGCACACACTTTCATATCTTTTTCTTCCCTTCTTTTTTTCTATTCATTTTTCCTTTTCTTTTTAGGCAACACTTTTCCACCATTTTTTCCTTTAATTATTTTTTTTTCAGTATGAACACTTCTGTCAGCTTATAGTAATCAATGGAAACTATATGGCTGGTCAGCAAAAAAAGATGCATAGAAACCAAACTAAGCAGCACATCTGTGTTTAGCAAAGAACCTGACTAATAACCAGAAAGAAGATTGTAAGATCTAGCCATAGAGCATCACAGTTGTCATTCAAACAAGTGCTGCTTAGTATTTTCTTAGATATACAATGATATTATTTCCATGATTTTTTTTTAACAAGTAGGTAAATTACTACTTCTGCTTTAGAGATTTTAAAATGAGAACACTACAGATTCAGTGGGACTTCCTCCAGCTGGATTGTACCCCATGACAAGTCTCTGTTTGGTGTTGGTTCAGACAGTTTTCTTT
>NW_008803820.1:0-1286 GCF_000699145.1 Aptenodytes forsteri
TGGGTGCCCCACGGAGGGAAAGAGGCTTTGGGGGGGCCTCCACCTCCTCCTTGGGAAGGAGGCTTTGGGTGAATTTGACCTTTCGGGCTCACTCCAGGGAAGTACCAAACAGTTGCACCGCCCGCTGAAGTGGATAGACTGAGCGCGAAATCATCTCTAGCCAGTGGAAATCAACAGTCAGCGCTTATGACCCTGTTCTTTTCTTTCCAAGAAAAGTTTTCTTAACTGAGCTGCTGAATTTGGACATTGAAAGCGCCTAACTCCCTTCCATTTAATTTCCACCTTGTGCTAGCTCACACTGCCAGAATGATATTGCCCTTAGGATTACTTGTTCCAACAGTCTCACTCTTACAGCTGTGGATGAAAAGGACAGATGGTCCCCGTGGGAAACATTAGGAGAAATAATCAGAGGGAGAAGTCTAGAACGAAGCAAGGCAGGACATGTTCCCGTGCACCTGCTGCCTTTCTCATCGCACGAGCCACCCGAGCTGGACTTGCAAAACAGGCAATCGCAAAAACTAAGGCACAGGAAGCAAAGCGCTATTGCGCTTCAACGATTGGGGCTAATACTGTCTATATTAGAGCAGCGCTCGCATGGTGTCAGACGTGCTGCTCCCTAACGAAATCTCCCTCTCTGGAGGATCTTTTTTAAGAGCAGAAAGAAATGTTGGATAATGCCTCCATGGCGAGTCGCGTCCCAGCCAGCCAAAAGCACCAGTCAAGGGCGGCCAAGCACAATACATCTTTAAAGCGTCCTCCTCTATTTCTACAGCAGCTGCCTGAATCATGGCTGTCAAAGGGCTTTAGAGGAGGAAGACATATGTGGCATGTGTTTGGTCAGGTGTCTCAAGTGCTACAATGAACTTTGGGCCACCTGAACCCAGGGGTGTGAGCAGACTCGTTACACTCGAGTGCTGTAAACAGCACTTGCTTTGTATTGAAAACCCTCACACTGAAGTGCCCGGTTTTGTAACAGGCCTTCATAGGAAAACACTTGGGATGAGATATAAACCCAAGATCAGGCCATCAATGGCCATAGTTAAAAAAGAAAAGCAAAGCCAAGAAACTGTTAAAGAAAGCAAAAAGCCAAGTAACACCTGCACTTCCAAAAACATTTCCATCTACATTGGCTAAAAGACATGACCTTTTTTTTTCTGATGTGGCAGTCAGTCCAATTATCTAGGAATTTGTTACTTCCAGCCTGGATTGTTGCTAGACACAGCACAGTATGGGAATGCAATTAGTACAGCTAGAGCTAATTATTTCAGGATGTGCTATTTCCGCAT
>NW_008803821.1:0-1288 GCF_000699145.1 Aptenodytes forsteri
CTTTCTTCCTTTCTTCCTTTCTTCCTTTCACTCTCTTTAACGTAACTATACAAATTTCCAGGGCCTTCCACTCTCTAAAAAAAGCGATGATCAGAGCTTTGAAGTGAACTTACGCTATCTTCTTCCAGAAAGTAAATACACAGGCAAATCTAGTCACTTCCACTGCTTTTTCATTTCATCAAAAGAAGAACAAGTAGACTATAAAAATAGAGAAAATTCTAGCCTCCTGGGTGAAACAGGTTAAACAAAAAGGCTTAAAAATGACTGTCCACTGTGTCCTTGTAAGAAATTCTTTCCTCTACATGGCTTGCTAGTCCAGTGATTTCTAGAAAAAAAAAAATCTCTTCTCTGTCAGTGGTCAGGCTTGGCTGTGGGTTTGATCCATGCTTCAGGACAGCCCTCCTGCTGCTTACATCTTATGTTCTCAGGAGGCTTTCAAAACCAGTGTCACTACAGTGCCGCTGAAAGCTTTTCCTCTTCCTCTGTCTTGTTCTATCCTGCCTTGGCCTTACACACTTGTCTAATACTAACTGCTCTTTTGCAACAGGATTAATTTTCAGTCCGCTCAGCAGGCACTTCTGGCTCACCGAGGGGCCAGGTAACTGGCCGAGGTAACTTACTCACCGAGGTAACTGCAGGCAGCCGCATCCAGTGCATCCAGCTTCAGCTCAGTTCAGATTAATCACAGCCTGAGGAGCCTGCGAGTCTGAAGCCATGCTGCAGGATCTTGTGTTGGATGGATTTCTCTCTATTTGCCCTATACTGTACCCCAAAACCATCCCTTCAGTGTAGGCAGAGGTGCTCTAGAGGAAACAGCAAAGCAATCTCCCCTTCTTGGCATAAGATCCTGCTTCCCCAGCTGCATTAGCCAAAACAAGGCAAATGGTCTTCATCGCCCAGTCACTCCTTTTCTACAAAGCATACGGTACCCACACAGTAAAATGTGAACAAGCACCATATACCTTTGGCAAATTTTATGAATATTTAAGCAGATATAAGATATTTTAATAGAATTTAATAAGAAACTGGTTAAGCAAAATGGGAAATCGGACATCTATTTTATATATATATTTCCTCCCCTGTTATTACTACAGAAACAGAAACAGAAAGGAAAAATTTAGACCTTTTTCACATTAAAAATTAAACAAAATCAACAAGTGCCAGCAAATTGGTTAGATTTTAATGAAAGCACAGTTTTTAAGGGTAAATAATTATTACTTTTATTGTGCATTCTTCTTGGTAGCTTCCTGAGAGTTTGGTTTGGGTTTTTTTAATAACTAATTTAAAT
>NW_008803822.1:0-1290 GCF_000699145.1 Aptenodytes forsteri
GTTGAACTTGTCTTCAGCCAGGCGTGTGTGTGGGGTGAGGGTGTTTGTCCTTGCGCCCAGTGTTTCTTTCCACAGGCTTCAGTTTGATCGTATTTAGGCTTTTAAGAAGCAGCAGTACCCTGCCAGGCATTTCAGGTGCTTTTTCCTGTGTTCCAGGAAGGAATATAAAAACACAGCACTGGTGCTGAAACAAACAGCGGACCGAAATGTTTTGGCAAGGAGTCATCCTTCCATTCAAAGAGCCAGGGCTCATGGTGGGGGGTCAGGTCTCTGCTGATCTTGGTGCCCTTCATGTCTTTCTGTAATGCAATGCTGCATTTCCCTTGTGGAGGGGGAGAATGCCGTTACATCTGGTAATGATGTTATTCTTATTGCATTCGTGTGTTGCACTGCTGTACAGACCTTGAAAATATACATCCAGCCATCTGATCCAGCTTTTTTTTACTATACACATTCACTTACTCTTCAGCTCTGAGGCATATTGACTTAATTCCCTCTGTTTTCTAATGCTGTGTGTGGTTTAATCACATCCCCAGGAAGAGGTGTAATTATTAAACCACAGGAAAGTTAATGACTGGTATTTGCTCTTCAGCATAACCCATTTTGGTGTCCGGGGTTTGGCATGTCATCCAATGGGAAAACCAGCTTGGAGACATAATCCTCAAACCACACATGATTTTCCAGTGATTTATACATCTTTTTTCACATACTAGTTAGAACAATAGTTTTGCTGGTTATTTTAGAAAAGCATGTTGTCTCGATCAAGCTGTGTGGTGCTTACCGTGCAGCAGAAGGTAGTACCTGCTGAAAATTCTTCCCTGGAATTATCCCATGTTTTATATGGGGGATGGGTATTTCACCGTATGCAAACTAGATTTTACATAAAATTTGCATACTTGTGTAAATGTTGCCTACAGTACTTGTCATTACACAAATGCATAATTCAGGGTTTTTTGTTAAATCAAGAGCTCCTAATGTACTTTGCTTATTATGTATAAAATCCCTAGGAAATTGGCTAACAATTGCTCAACATTTTCTTTACTGAAGGGATTTCCTGGCAGTCTTGCAATAGCAGTTAGTTATTAGTAGCTCTCTGTATGTCTTATGAATTCTGTTTAACTAAAGATCCACTAAACTATATCAAATTTTATATTGGTCAAAAGGAAAGGAATAGAATCCATTAGAAAACAGCATTTCTGCATTCGGTTGGTATTCTATTTAGGAAATGATGATCTGGAATCAGATCTCTGCTTTTTGTCTATGAGGTTCATGATATGATAATAATAATAA
>NW_008803823.1:0-1292 GCF_000699145.1 Aptenodytes forsteri
AGACATTCAGGGTGGTAATCGTGTATTGTAACGTAGTATATGTCACTGTAACAGTGGAAACAGAAATTGAATCTATTTCTGTGATTCCATGGCTGAAATTACAGTAAAATTTTCACTTGGACTTTTCTTAGTTGCAAAGTTAGGATCCTGGAGCAAACTTAGCTTTCCCTTTTTGTGCATAACTGTGAAAATAGTCTCGAACCCCATGGTAACAGTCGGTGCAGTGAGCAGGAGCCGGCTCTGGGCAGGGTGGCAGCTGGCAGTACACGTCTGCCGGTTCTCCCTGGCCTCTCCCACAGCAGCTAGACACTGAAATTCTGCTAGAAGATGCTGCCTGCACTGTCTCTGGTCAGGTATCCAAAACTGTTGGGCAGGTAACAGTTTGAGTGTAATTTGGTGTTAACTGTCTGTAAAATGTGAATAATAATAATCCCATTAATCCCCATTAATGCTAATGCTACCCGTGTCATTGGAACGTCATGAAGGTTAAATCATACTGCTCGCACATTTACGTGCGATTGGGGCAGTTCTGCAGAAACTCGAGAGAAGAAATTAATAATGTGGAAAGCAATTCCAAGTTTAAATGTTAGATAATCATTACTAATTTCTAGGCTATGTAGTGAGAACAAAAATAAATACTGAATAAATACCTACCAACTGACTTAGTTCAGGGAACAAGCCTTTATTCATCTGAATTGAGTCAATTCATTTGAAATTTTCTCAGTATATATTAGCATTCAGTATAACTAAAGAACCATTTTCTTGAGTAAAAATAGTATGTGATTGGACAACGAGAGGCATCCTTCTGTGTACAGAAACATGCAAATGCTTCAGGATGGTACTTGTGATCTAACCTGTCCCAGAGCTGCAGGAAGAAATGTGTGTGAGTTGAGCATGACACTTGGATGGGGCACAGGGCACCTGGGGATAACCTCCCTGGTGGGTCCCCCATCCTTCCTCTGACCCCCCTACACGCTGCATCCTCCTCCTCCTCCATCCATGGAGGCTGGAGCCCAAAGCAAAGCAGATCTTTCTGCCACTGGTCCACATGTGCAGAGACCAGGCCTCCCTCTGACCCACTTCCATCAGGGAGCTGGAGAGCATTACTCCTCAGGAGGGGGAGCCAAAATAGGGAAAGATCAAATTAAATGCTGAGATGCATCACACAAGCTGGTATAATCACAAACTGGTAGCATTCATCGTTGAACTTCTGAAAGCAGTCTCTGCATCCTGACAAATTTTTTGGGAAATCTGGGGGGAAGATGAAACCCAGTATTTAGTTTTTAAAAAAC
>NW_008803824.1:0-1293 GCF_000699145.1 Aptenodytes forsteri
AACTCTATCCCTGCCGAAAGCAGGACACATAGCGAGCGTTTTCAGGTCCAAGAGTCAGCAAGGGCTTTTTCTTAGATATTTAAGTAATACTAAGATTATCATGAAGCAGAGAGCAAAACCATAAGAATTGCACCTGGTCTCTGATGTCAAGAATGGAAGTCCTCACTGTCAGTTTACAGCTCTTTTCATCTGTTTGAAAAACCTTTAGGGACCTAATAATCTTTGCCTGATAAGAAGTTATTTGAAGTTAGCAGCGCTGATCAAGAACTTCTAAGCTCTTGACAAAGAATGTAAAAATTCTTTTAATATATTTTCAATATGTATGACTTCCTAAGGATTGTTCTCTCTTGCTAGATTCATTCCTTCTTCATAAAGAGAAAAAAATTAAGCTGCCATACTCACATAATCTATTAACATTTGAATTACCAGCAAGCTCTTTGTTTTCAAATGCAACCCCACAATTACTCAGAACATCAGAAAAAGGAAAAGATGGTATATAGTGTTTACAGAAATCAAATCCAACAAGCGAAAGTAGCATGAAGTTTGGAAACGCACTCTGAAAGATAGTTTTTCACGACTGAAGAGGCCATTGTTGTCAACATTTACAGCAATAAGAAATGGCATAGGATTTTCCAAAAAAGAATTCAAGTTTTCACCCCAAGGCTTAGAGGTTTCAAAGTGTCAAAGATTTCTGTATTTTATCTTTTCTCTTAATGCCAGACCATCTATCTTTCCTTTTCTTCTTCCGTGTTAGATCCAGAGCTACCTGTAAGGAAGCTTTCTAGAAAAGATAAATTTTGAACATAAAGTTCAGCATGCAGGATTTCAGGCCAAGTGAAACAATGAAGAACTTAAAAACCTCAAGTAGCACGGTCTTATGGGGAAATATCAAGAGACATTAATAACTGCTGGCACGGTTATATGGTCCTTACTATAGTGAAATCTTTTAAGTAGTGGCTCTTCCCAAGTATGTATTGGTACAGTGTTTGCACAATAGTTCCCTTTCATTATTGGAGTCTGAATGAATTTCTGTAATACAATAAACAAACAAATAATAACAAACGAGGAGTGTGCAGGGAGGAAAACAAATATAAAGTCCTGTGATATTATTTTTAATCCTATGATATCTAAAATTGCTTTTCAAGCAACGTTGTAACATTCAGGAAATGTGCAAAAATCATTTAAAGGCTGATGAGATTCTCAAGGGTGAATTGTACACAAGTATTCTGTTTGGTGTGGGAGAATCTATCAAAGACTATGCAAGCATATTTAAACTTGCAAGGTGAAAAATAA
>NW_008803825.1:0-1295 GCF_000699145.1 Aptenodytes forsteri
CTAATTTTTTTTTTTTTTTTTAATTTTTACAGTAGTACTGATTCAGTTAGTCAGCTGGGCTACCTTGGAGTTATTAGCCCTGCTATTGAAACATTTGCAGTAGCAGTAACATTAAAATGGATTGCCTAATATTCTGGTAGTGTAGGAGTAGGAAGTTTTCGTTTGCTGTTGTCAACTTTTCTGTCTCCCAGTGAGTTCAATGGGACAAAAGCCTCTACTGAATGCATTTCTATAGAGTTTCTCTTCAGAGGTTTCTAGGTGTCTTAGATCTAAGGCAGAGAGAATAAAGTGGCAAATGATCCTCTTACCAGAGAGGCAGTGGAGGCAGGTCTTTTAAGTGTCAGGGTGAGATAGTTGGAAGGCTTGCACTTGGTATTTTCTAACTTTCTCTTGTGCTGAAAAGTTGGATCCATAAACCAAGTTTAATAATTCTAAAGCTGATGGAGGAAGTGGTGGAGAAGGGAGGTGGTATTTGACGCTCAGTGAAACAGAACTAGTTTGACAAGAATTCTCCTGGCCTTTTTAAAAGGGTTGACATGACCTGTATTTGATTTGAATATTACAAATTGATTGAGAGCTGGGAACTGAGTTTTACTTGATGCAGATAATCCAAAACAGGAAGAGGTGCTTTGGCTATGCTGACCAGGGTCAGAAGCAGTGTATAAAGAAAGGAGAAGCCAGATAGCTTAGAAGAGTTATACTCATGGGGACTCTTACCTTTGTTACGATGTAAAACCTTTATCTTTGTTATGGTGTAAAACCTGGCAGTCTTATTTACTACATAGTATTTCAGACTGGCAAGTGGCTCTTGCTCCCAAATGGGATCAAACCTCAAAAACCAAACCAAAACAGCAGCAGCCTGCCAGGATTGTACATCCTGTACATCGGTACTTCCCGCTGTCTCGACACACCATAGGAAGCAAGAACGATCCGTGACTTTCTCTGTCAATTTCACTTAGTACAGAGTTTTTTATATTGTTAAGTCAAGAGAACCAAAAGAGCTAAGCATCAAAGCTATGATAGCAAGACAGCCTCTCTCTACTGAAGTACTTCTGATTGCATGTATTTATTTTGGGCTATTCTACATTATGTGATACCTTTTATAATCATGTTGTTGCACTACTGTTACTGACAAATGAAATCAACTTCTCTTTGTGTTTAGATCCAAATCCTGATGTGAAATGAGTACAGACTTCCACAGACTCCTTTTTGACATTTCTGAGGCTTTGGTCACAGATGAACTGGCAGCTCTGAAGTTCCTCAGCCTGGAGCACGTCCCCATGAGGAAGCTGGAA
>NW_008803826.1:0-1296 GCF_000699145.1 Aptenodytes forsteri
CCAAGGCCTTCCCCCTGAGAAAATCTAAGTAAAATTACTAGACTGGAATAATAAAGTATTATTTGAACAGTTTTAACAACAAATAAGTAATTTATGGGGTTTTGTAAGTCACTAAAATAAAGGCTATTTCCATTTCCCCAAAAAAAAATTTACAGAAAATTTTTCAGTTCTGCCTGAAATTATTACCTCAAGCAGGAAGCATCCAACTTCAAATATTTCTGCAATGCCATAAAAATAGTTCTGAACCACAACTTTTGTACACCAGATATCATTGCTTTAAGCAGACAAACTGAAGTGCCTCTTCTGAGACCTTTTAACTCTTGGAGGTCAACAGCATTAAAGACTTCCCTACAGTTCTATCTACAGACTGGATTGCCAATATGATCTTGCTGCGTGCTTTTACCAGTCAATGAAGGTGATTTCCGCTCCCCCCCCGAACAGATTACATGATTATAAGCAATAAAACCAGGAACAGTAGTATAGCAATCACACAAAGAGGATACAGTAAACAATAATGAATTAAAACCCAATGCATAAATACCTTGAATGCAGTCACATGTTCCCCAACACCTTCTATTACACCAGCCACGTCTGAGCCCGGAGTATAGGGTACAGCTGGTTTTCTAGCATGATTTCCAGACCGAATATATGTCTCGACAGGATTTACTCCACAGGCATGGACTTTAATTAACACCTAAAAGAAAAGATGCTTCTTAAGCAATAATTAAAAAGATTTAGAACTTGAATTCACAGCACAGTATCATGGCATTTTAACCAAATTCTTAAACAGAGTCAGCAAAAATTCAGTGTTGAACTGAAGCTATTCCATATAAAGGATTTCCTAAAAATATGTAGCCCATATAACAGTAAAAAGCCCACATTTGTTAAACGTGATGTCTCAGGTAGTATGAATACACTGATCAAAAACTACATGTTCAAGATTAAAAGTTTTGTTTTGTATTCTTCATTCGGTTCTGAGTGTACCTGTATCATTCAATATCATTATTTCAGTTCACAGAACTCATATATACCTGATTTTCTTTTGGATCAGGAATTAAGACATCTGACTGGAGTTTAAGCACTTCAGGGCCACCAAATTCAAAAACTCTGACAGCTCTCATCACATTTCTTGTGGCTGCCATAGCGATCAGAATATCTGGGGGGAGGGGGGAAACAGTAATATTGTATTGCCTTCGTAATTTATTTTGCATCTTCAAAAGAAAGAAATCAAACAACCGCCTGTCAAGCAACTGAATAAATAGAACCTCACTCCTGATTTAAATTTGGGGTTTGTTT
>NW_008803827.1:0-1297 GCF_000699145.1 Aptenodytes forsteri
CAGCACTGCTGTGAAGCTCAGAAAGGCACTGCCCACCAGCCATGGTGCTGCTAGTGAGCAGATTCTAGGAGATGGACCACAACTCACATATAAATAATTTCAAATGAATGTTTCACAGACAAGATAGGTCCTGTTACCCACAGTCTGATAGACCTGTGAAAAATTAGGTGCAACAGCCTGTCATATACTTGTTAAAGCTTAAGGATCAGTGAAAAAATAGGGACAAACAGCAAAGCAGTTACTAATCAGGGAAAATCACAGAACTGAGGAATAATTCACGTTGGAAGGCACCTCAGGAGGTCTCTTCTTCAGCCTCCTGCTCAAAGCAGAGTTATACATGGGATCAGACCAGGTTGCTTGGGGCTTTAGGCAGTCAAGGCTTGAAATCCTCCAAGGTGGCAAAACTCCTCTGGGCTCCCACTCCACTACCCCCTGTCCTTGTGGGGAAATAGCTTTTTCTTATCTCCATGCCAAACCTCTCTAGTTTCAGTTGATGCCACTCCCTCTTATTCTCCTACTAGGCACCTCGGTGAAGAGCCTGGCCTCAGCCCCTCAATCCCCTCCCTGTAGGCGCCGAGGTGCTTTCAGGTGCCCTAAAGCTGTCTCTGCTCTGGGCTGAATCAGCCTTGGCCCCACAGCCTCACCTCGCAGGGCGAGTGCTCCAGCCCCACTCTCTCGGTGGTTTCCCCTTAACTTGCCATGTTTTGTTGATGTCTGTCCTGATTGTGGGTCTCAACACTGGACACAGGACCCAGCTGTGGTCTGACAAGTGCTGAGCAGAGGGTACAATCCCTGCTCTTGCTCTGGGCTTTTGTCCTTGCTGATTTTGATGTGATCCTTTTTAGGTCATTCCTCCCCCCTCTTCTGGTCCCTGTGGATGGCAGCCCTGCTCTTGCACACGTCGACTGGCCGCCCAGTTTAGCATCATCTGCAAACCTCACGATGGCTCTCCTTCAATTTGCCCATGCCATTACTGACCACATTAAACAGGACACATCCCAGGATAGACCTCTGCTGAACCCCACTTGTCACCAGCCTCCAGGTACAACTCAGTAACTACTACCCGGTGAGCTTCTCTCTTTCAATCAATTTTTTTGGGCTGGCTGGTTGTCCATTCATCCATGAGCATATTGTCCTATCCTGGAGCAAGCAATGAGTATTCAATGTGATTAGTAGTTCTTTCCTTTGTGCCAAGTTATTTAGCACGCATGCCAAAGTCCACGTCTACCTCTGGTAAATACAACCACAATTCTGTGCATTATTTTAGCATGTGTTTGACAGTAAACATTTGAATGCA
>NW_008803828.1:0-1299 GCF_000699145.1 Aptenodytes forsteri
ACTCCAGTCCTCCAAAAGGCTGAGGGCTAAAAGCCTCCAGAGACACCCAGGGGGCTGAAAGAGCTCAGTCCTTTACTGCGATTGCAGAATTGGTTCTCAGTCTGTTCTTGGGCCTCCCTGATTTTTTCACATGAACTTCTCTGTAGGGCTGGTCATTCTCATCAGCCGTCCAGCCTGCGTTTAGATGAGACTGATACAGCACTGTTTTGGTTTTGCCCCGATGAGACCCATCATGCTCTGCTCGTGACAGGATTTCTTCTAACCAGTGCTGTCATTAACAGCGCAGAACTAATTTATCAGAGAAGATTGTATATGCTGAAGAAAGCAAAAGGTGCAAAACGCTCCTCTGGGGTTGTTCAGTTGCAGGCTGAGTCTGGGCAAATCACAACTGGTGGTGTGACAGGATCTGTCAGAAGTATGGAAGTACCTGGGATGGGCTCCTGCTGTGCGTTTTCTGATCTTGCTGTGCTCTTTGTGACAAGGACATATTGCTGATCTCAAGAGAGAGGATTATTGTGAGCAGTATTTGTCATCCTTCCCTGGGCTCTTGTTTTGATAGACTGTCAATTCCCTTTTGTCAAATGTTACGCAGGCAGTAAACTGTGAAGAATGGGAACTGCCAGCTAGTCAGACTTCAGGCCTATAACCAGGTCAAAGGAAAATATATGCACCATACGTAGCAAAGCACTTGGTATTTCAGCAAGTCGAAGGACGTGCTGCCTGTACCTCTGTGTGAGGCAGCCAAGGGATGTCCTGGAGCAGAAAGCTTCTTGTCTTCTCTGCAGAGCTGAAATGTCAGAATGACTCAAGCAGGTTGTGCGCTACTGCGCAGAGACTTTTGTCAGGATCTCCTGGGTCCCAGGAGGAACCTTATAAATGCTCAACTTTCATGGTTCCTTGCAGAGCAGATCTTAGTGCTTCACCCAGGTGAAATGTGAGAGCAAGGAGTGAAGCCATCACTGCCCTTTAGGACCTATGGTATAGGCAAAAAGGCATTCATGCTGAGCAAGTGCCTTTTGTACTGTAGACTGAAATGGTCTTTTAAAAATGTTCTCACATTTCTTTTCAGAGCTGTGTGGGTGCAGGGTACTGACGGGGTAGGAAGGATGGGTGTAAGCATAAAGTAGGAGGAAGAAGAAGAAAAAATAAAAACACAAGTGAAAAAAAGAAGAAAAATAACATATACGAGGGCAAGTAGCAAGACAGAATCAACAGTGTAGAAAAAAACAACCTCATAGGAAAAAGGTGAGCGAGCACAGGGTGTGCATTGGCAAGAGAGAGGGAGGGATTTGGGAAGAG
>NW_008803829.1:0-1300 GCF_000699145.1 Aptenodytes forsteri
CTGACAACAAACCATCACAAATTCTAACCCCTTGCTTTGCCTGCAGGTCAGACACAGTGAAGGAACCTAGTTCAAGGCTGTCCCACCACTGACTGCTCCCTTTCTGCAGCCACACAAAGTCATAGAAAGTAAAGTTGTCATTAACACAGCTGTTTTCTTTAACTTCCAAAGGCACTAATGATTTTACCTAGGAAATAGAAACCAACAACGTAACATCATACAGATCACAACAGACCGTGACACTCATTCTGTTTAAGAAGTGACTTACTGGACAGATGGTTGGTAGCCTGTGTTGGAAGAACTTTGGGCACAATCGGACGAGAAACAGCAGCTTTAGTCAGTGAGGACTGGATTGGCCGAAACGAACCTCTCCCTAGGGTGAAGGATTAAATACCTCTCAAGCAAATGAAATCTAACATCTTTAAAGCAGAGCACAACACAGTTCAGTGGAAGCAAACAAATTCCAAGCAGTAGCGAGCTCCGGAAATGCAAGTAGTGGAGACGAGTAGCGGAGTGGAAACAGACTTGAAATACCAATGCAAGCTAACCAGTGCCTTATCACAAAAATGCAACAGCAAGTGTTGCTGTGTTATTGAAGCTGTCTCATGTTGATTTTGAGATTTAAGCCGAGATGGGGGATCACCTGTGCTACCATTGTACTCAAGAGTGTATTAGCAGAAAAGGGCAAATGGGCAGTACATTGATTATAGTGTATGAGATTTAAACAGTACTAGGAAAAGTCCATTAAAAAATCTAGACAAATTATTACACCCTACAGAACAAAAATTCTTATCTAAGTAATTTGTTCCAAAATTTTGTCTCCCTGTAGAGAACTCCTTACTCTTCCCTGCTTTCAATACTGGGAAACGGAAGAAAAAAATTTCTATCATAATCATGACTTGCTTAACAATGATGGAGAACAATCACATCATCCTGTAGGAAGTGACTCAAGCAACTAGTAAAGGACTCTGTGGTTCTGAAAGGATGTTTTCCTCTTTTTAGAAATTATTCCTTTATGCAGTTTTAAGAGACACTTTCTAGTCCATCTCATGGCAGCATAAAAGGGATAGAAGACATGCAGACTCACCTGTAATGGATGAGTTGGATAAGATAGAAAAGGAACAGACATGCTGGGATGGGTTTCCAGATGGCCTCGGGAGCAGTGTTCTCTATGTGGGAGAAACAACAATAAACCAGAACATATTTAAACACAGAACAGAGGGTAAAGCTCATCCTTTAAGGCACAGAAGTTCATGATACCTTCCAGAATAAGCAGAGTATTTACACGGCATGACTATCA
>NW_008803830.1:0-1300 GCF_000699145.1 Aptenodytes forsteri
TGATGATGATGATGATAATATAACATTTGCCTGTTCCAAAAGAGTGTTTTGAGATGCAGGTCTGTAAAGGGGCCTTAATGCATATGAACCGTTGAGAAAGGTCTGAGTAATAATATGATGGCTGTGTAGCTGGCTGTGTGTAATAAGACTGTGTAAAGCTGAAAAACTAGCAGAAGGAAATGCTGATGCTTTTCTACAAAAGTACAGTATAATGCTTGGCATGAAGATCTGTGAGTAGAGGAGGGCTGCTGTGTGCGGCAGTACTCTATATCAAAGGGACGTGTCCTCTTTATTTGACTAAACAAATAAATTTTGGAATGCATTAAAATCTATATTTTAATACTGCTTTTGGACACCTGAATGCTATTTAGGACAGGGTATAAAAAGTTAGTATTTACAAAGTTATTGTCCTACAATTGTTGTAATTTTAATGAGGGACTTGGTTTTCTCTTAGGCTTGCTTTATGATATGCAGTGTACCTCAGCTCATAGTTTTCAGTTTAGATCTTGATCCTGCAGCTGGATTATTTATGGTATAAATGAAATAGCAATAAAATGTAAGTTCTTTTGGTCCTACTGCAGAACAGGCTGACTGATTTTGGTGTTCCAAAGCCTCTTAACTAATGGTGTTAAAATAATGAGTAATAAAAACAAAAGTTGGAATACTTCTGTGCCATCAATAAATATTTGCATCTCAAATGACAGATCACGACAAGTCAACCCCCTCGTGTGTGAGTAATGCAAATAATTTTGTGGAGATACAGTGCCACAACCACATGGCTTGTGGTGTGACAATCTGCTGCTCTTCAGTATCTTGACACTTCTTTCCTTACTTGGAACTTAAAGTTGAGGGAATTAATTACTCTCAAAATTCCTCCTGTACTCGCTACGTAAAAATTGTTAATGGAGAGGCTGAGGACCAGAGGTGGGAATGGGGCAGAGAAGTAGAATTGGAACGAGCACACAGGTGTTTTCTGGAGCGCGGGAGAGGGGAGTGAGACTAATGATACAATGTGAGGGGGGAAAACATGACCATGATGTATGTGCATGCACCTGGGAGGAATGTGGCGTAACCAGGCATACCCATTTGTTTGTTCTCACCAGAAACAATGTGCATTTGCAACTGCTCCCTTCAGATACACTTCTAAATTCAACGGTATATGAGAACACTTGTAACCTAGGAAAGGAAGAGTCTTGATGTATGTGTGATTTGTCTGTCTCAAGTTGTGCATGGGACAGATCTGCAAATTCTTAAGAAGAATTAAAATTTTACTTTTTTTTCGGAAGTAGGCAGTAGAAAG
>NW_008803831.1:0-1303 GCF_000699145.1 Aptenodytes forsteri
TTTGCTGCTTGTCACAGCAGTGTGACACGTGACACACATCACGTACTGCTGTAGCAGAGGTGGAAGAAAGAGTGGTGTGAAAGAGCAAGAGAAATGACAGGCCTGTCCATGTTCTCCATCTTGGTCACTGCAATCCTCTGCCATGGTGGGGTAGCAGGGCTGCCCTCAGCCACAAAAACGGGAAATCTTGTCTAAAAAGCAACCTTGTCTAATATGTCACAAGTTTCAACATGCTGTTGGAACCCTGGGTTGCAGGGAGCGCACTCTGCTGAGCAGGAAAGAGATATTCAGGCAGCCCTCATTACCATTTACCTAGTTCAGTGGTTCTCTCTTTCTTTCCCTTTTCTCCTGCCAGCTATTTTTCCTCTCTGTTTTCAATGGTTTGAGCCCATCTACACTCACAGAATCTACTGTGCTGTAACTTGTAATTCTAGAGCTGGATCCAATTCAACTTCACCAACTCAGAAACTCACTTCTTATTTACGGGACTGTAACTGCGGCCTGAACAAGGTCACTTGTAGAGGTGCTTTTCCTGGACGTGTGATTGCATTTCAGTAAAGAATGATACACTTCTTTGAAATAGCCCTTTAACATGCAGCTGGAGGTAGAAGCATCCTTCCAACTTTTGATTGTTGCTGTTTCCAGAACTATGTAGCACTGAAGGTGTTATCAGAGAGCTGGAACACGCAGAACAACCAACACAGCACCAATCTCCATCTCAGCTGTAGGACAGAGCCCTTCCCCGCACCGTCAGACATGCTGCAAACTGGTTCGTGGAGTTCTTAGACGCAGCTCTCATTAACTTCATTTTCTCAACTTCTGCAAAGCCCAAAGCCTTCCTGAAAACGCACGTTGTGACATCATTCTGGGATCACCAACGTTGCGGAGCTGCCGTGTTTTTTCAACGTGGAGCCGCTGGCTGCTCGTGTGTGCACCCTTCCTTCACGGGTTGCATTTCTTCAGTTTACGTCCGTGTGCCACCCAGCGGCTGAAGAAGGAGGCTGGTTCACGTGCAAAACGAAGTTTCCCTGCTTTTAAAGAAACGACGCATTAACCAAGCCCAGAGCAACTATAGCAGGGACTATTGCGATCTTTTTTTTTAAATTTAAGCTTAATGTTAACTTAACGTTCATCATACTCCAGGCTTTTCTTCATATTGAGTTGTTACTGAATCCTAGCATTTTGGTTATTTCAACAACAGAAACAAGGAAAACAAACTGTGTTTAGCCTGCTTGTGGTCATTTCTCCTTTCCTTCCTTTATCTTAATTTCTTATTCCTCCTCCTTTTGCCACAAACTGGAAA
>NW_008803832.1:0-1304 GCF_000699145.1 Aptenodytes forsteri
TTTTTTAACCCTTCAAGACAAAAGCAGCAATACGGCTGCTTCTAAATTTACTTCTTGGCATATGGAAAGCTGTGGAGCCATTAAGTAAAATCTCCAGCTGAAAATGTTAACTTGTAATGTTACTATCAACCAAAAACGTTTGGCTAAAACGGCCACGCAACTGTTGGCTCCTCGAGTGTAACTGTACCAGCTCCTGGGAGCGCAGGTTCTCCAGGAAACCAGTGGCTTTCGCGTGGCAGTTGCCCAGCGCTGCTTCAGCTGTGAGCGATTTACGGACACCATTTCCCGGGACAGGGACCGAGGGGAATTCTAGCAGGTGGACTGTTTATTATCAGGTTGCACGCTGGGGTCGATAGCTGTGTATGCACGTTGCCTCCCCACCAGCTGCGCTTCGTGAGACTGAGGTGTGACCCTCTCCTCTCCTCTCCGACAAAGCTGGGTGAAGCGTCAGAGGTTCCCAACAGACGCGGTGCTGAAGTCACCAGGTTATAAAGTCGCCTCTGCGGTTACTCCTTATGGTGGTTTTCCTCCTGCGTTCCGCTTTACATTGACGTTTTTGGGTGAAATGCCCGTGTGAGGCCCCCGGGGCCGGGCAGCACGCCTGAAGCGCGGACCGGAGCCGACCCCTCTCGGGGCCGTGGCAGCCGCTTGCCACAGGGCGCCCCCCCTCAGCGGACAAAAGCCGGCCTTTTTCGCCCGGGAGGCAGGGCCGGCTGGGCTCGTCCGTGGGGAAGGGACTACACGCTCCGGAGCCCGCCCTCGGGAGCGGGCGGCTGCGGCCGGGGCTGCGGAGGGGCGGCTGCCGGGCCGCGCCCCCTCAGCGGGCAGACGACCAGGCCAGCTGCGGACGCCGCACCCCTCTGCCGGCCGCTTACCGTCGCGGTGCCGCTGCCCTACCTGGCCCTTTAAATGCCCTCCCCCCGCTCGTCCCGCTCCGCCTCTCAGCCAGTGTGGTTCTGCCGTTCCCTCTGAGGGACGCGCGGTCTTACCAATGGGAGGCGGCCCGGATGAATGACGACGCGGGCCCTTTTCAAGCTTCCCTCCCTCTGCGAGGCTCACCGGACAGGCGGGATGTCGACCGGGCGGGCTGCGCTCGATAGGCTGCTCGACGTGATGGGCAGTTGGGTCAACCAACGGTGGGGCAGGGCGGGCCCGCCGGCGCTACCTGCGGTCCAGGCAGCCGAGGAGGAGCGCCGCGCGCGAGGCTGTGGAGTGGAGCCCGTCGTCCGCCACCATGTTCCAGGGCCCCGAGGCCGACTCGGCCAAGCCCAGCTCCAGGTGGCGCAGCGGGGGTGGATTGGCGG
>NW_008803833.1:0-1306 GCF_000699145.1 Aptenodytes forsteri
ACCTAAACAATTCTATGATTCTATGAATGCACAACTAGCAGCGTGCAAAGCTTGCATGCACCAGTAACTGCGTCTGTAAAATTGTTCATGCACCAACTAAATGGTGAAATCTGTGGGAATCAAATGCACAAACTAAGTGCTTCAGCCTCACTTCAAGTGAAAACTATGCAAAAATTGGATTTGTCTTGTGAATAAATATTAGCAATTACGTTTGAACTTTAGTAACCTAGTCCACAGAACTGATACATGTATTCAGTAGCTTTTACTAATTGTGTAGTGCACAATGACTTAATATCATCTGTCAAACTCAGTATAGTTGTTTATTCCATTATTACCTATTCCTGAACATGTCCCATTATGTGAGGTGATGTGCAAGCACAGAATAAATAAAACTCCTCACTCTGAACTTCCACCCATTTCTGTATAACACAGCCACACAGGAGAAACTGCAAGGAAACAATGAGATCATGTTGAATGGCAATGATCTTGGCATACCAGCAACTTAATCTAAATAAAGTTATTATCCTATGTGCTGTGACAAAGTTTAGACAAAAGACTGGGATGTATTCAGTGAGGTAGTTCCCTGGAAATTATAGGGAATTGCTATGGTGGCATGAGCGGTAACATAAATAAAAACACAAAAGTCTTTTCTGGAAATGCAGGTGGGCACAGTGTTTTTTCTTTGGATGCAAAGTTTATTGATCTATAAAGGTAAGCACAAAACTTCAGTAGTTATTGTGGGAAGAAAAGAAAAAGAGAGAAAGATTAAAGAAATATTGAAAAGGTTCATTTGGACTTTTTAGGTTAGATTCAGAAGAAGGTTTAAGAGACATTCAGGAAGCAGAAGTCTTTGTGCCCAGTAATTACGACACATAAAATCCTTGTGCAGACTGAGTCTTTCTCCAATTCACCCAGGAGGTAAATGCTCAAGGAGTCATTCTCTTTTTTTTTTTTCCCTTTGTCTAAAACAGTATTTAACTCTCCTGTCAAAATGCAAGTGAGAAACTGAAAGACATCACACCCAGAATATCACGTAGACTAATGGCTAAGGCTTGTTCCAGCAATGGGATATGGAAGGGTGAAACTGATTTTCTGTATATGGTAGATACTTATATGCTGGAGAAGATTCACAGCCACTGAACTGCAGAGCCTGCTTTCACTGCTAGGTTTGTAAATACTATTTAAATTGCCTTGTCAACTTAGCCTTTTGCTTTATTAAAATGTCTAGTTGGGAGCATGCTTTCTTCAATTAAAAATTATTTCCTTCCGTTTAAATGTGTTGGTTGTGTTTTGTTTTCTTCAAGTT
>NW_008803834.1:0-1308 GCF_000699145.1 Aptenodytes forsteri
TTGTAGTAGAGTTTACTACAGGTCTGTTATGAGTCCAAGGAAAGCTAAGATAGATGAAGACTGCAGGAGATGTTAAAAGCAAGAAAAATCCTTGGGAATAAAACAATTGTCTCACTTACTAAAAGTATAAATGAGCGGGGTTTTTTTTTTATTTTATTTTTAAATTACAAATAGCTGTTAGTAATCTTCTAAAAAAATAGTACAGCTAAGACTAGTCACTGCAGTAATAATGGATTCCCTCCGTTAGTAAAAGGGAATGCTCCTAGGGAATTAAATAATTAAAAAATGCTTAACATATGTATAACTTGGAGCAATCTTATCTATCCATGTTTCCTGCTCATGCAGACTAAGTCTAACAGCCTGTTAGACTTATAGTCACAATTCATAGTATGGGGACTCTGACTTGTGATGGTAGCAAGTACACCAATAGTTTCTGGTTATTTCTGCACTTGTTGCTGGTACACTCTCTTTCCGGAGTTACACAGCTCTGATATGGTGTTTCAAAAGGTAACAGACTTATGTGTGTATTTGCAGAAGCTTTGGATTGCCAGTATTTTGGATTTCCGGTGCAAGTTCTACACCATTTAAGATGTTGCTCTCTTTCTGGAACAACAATTAAAAATTGTTGAATAGAATTAGAATAGAATAGAACTTAAAAAAGCAAGATGTTGCTTATAGATCAAAACACTGTCATTTAATGATATTTAACAACAGTTAAATGACAAAGTCTTTTTTTAACAGTCTTTCATTGTGTATTGCCCCTCTACTTCAAACATACCATTAGAAAAGGTCACATACCATCAGCCAGATAAGAAATCATTGTGCAAATGTGCCTGTAAATGTCAAAGACTATGTTAAAAAAACCTGCAAGGGACTTTACTTTAGTCTTATGTCCATACACTGAGTCCTGATGTGTCAGACTCGCTGCACACTGACAGCTGGCTGTAAAGGACCCTTCAAACCATGGCCTGAGGCTTCAGCTTTGTGGGCCCATGTTCAAAAATAACACTGGTTACTGTTTTTATCAAAATTGACTTTGGGTTTGTCTTCATTGGGGCCTTTAATCACGGATCGGCTAATTTGCTTTCAGGTGCGCAACTTCTTGCAGTTCAGAACAAGGGTGACTTGATGCTATGTATGAACATGGTGGACTGTATTATAAACTTACTGATCTTATTCCTGCAGAGCTGTAGAAAAAGGTATCAGTTGCACTTGGGGCAGAGGCAGAGTGGAACTCATTAAACACTGTGTGCAAGACACAGTAAATTGAGAATTGAGAATTTAAATGTCCTCCATCCACTAAACCTC
>NW_008803835.1:0-1308 GCF_000699145.1 Aptenodytes forsteri
CTCTTGCACGTGACGTGATGCAATATGTGAGAGGCCCAATGTTTCCTGAATTGGTCCCATTATGCTGCTCATTCCTAGATGGAAACAGGAATTTTCAAACATCCAGGAAGGATGAGGTGGAGAGGGAGCGATACCGTCTTTGCCTTTCAGCATAGGTGTTTTCACCTCTACAGCCACTGTCCGCTGTCAGCTGGATCAAAGTTGAGGGGGCAGCTACAGAGTTTTGCATAGTTCTGCTCTAACTCTTTGCTTGAGGAAATGGTTTCATGACCTGTCATCTTAGATCCACCTTAAACTCTGAGTTATACTAGAAAGAAGATTTCCCCGTGGTGTGTACTGACTCCCCAGACCTTGATGGGGATTTGCAGAGTACTTGTCTCTGAAGCTCTTTATAATGCTGTTTGAAGGCAGTAATGGAAACTGCCACTTTTTACAACATTCACTTGAGTTATTTTTTTCCTTTTTTTTTAAGCAGGAAAGGTAGATATTTTTCCCCATTTAATGTCAATCTCATAAACCAGAAAAAAATGTTCTTTCAGGAAGAAAGCGTGTTGCTGAAAAGTCCAGTGAATGGTCAGAATTGTAAAGATCACTTTTCATTATGAGGATTTTTCTCATTGCTCTTCACTAGGGATATGGAAATATGTCGAGGCATCTCACAAAGTTTGTGTCGTTCATGCTGCTGTTGTCAGCAATGACTGGGTATTAGGATTCTCTGCCATAAATACAAAGAACATAAAGGCCAGAAATAAGGAACAGATCCTTGGGAGCCTGACTCTGCTGAACCCACTGCCCTGGGAAAACTCAAATGTACAAATACCACAGGATTCAGTCGCATTTCCTCTTCTGGGAATGTTTCCTTTCCTCTGGCGTATCATACTGGCTGACACTCCTGATTTTCATATTTACGTGTGCTCCTGATTTGAAGGGAAGACTCCCACTCTTTTCAGTAACAGTCTGAGGCACTTGCTCGAGTACGCAAATAAAGAAAATGACACGAGCTGGAGTAAGGAGTGAGGACGTGGCCACACATTTGTCTAAGGGGATGAGAACACGGCAGCATCCTCCGTGCATGAGCCATCCCTTCAGCTGGGCCGTAGCTGGGCTGCTGCTGATCTTTTGTTAGTGCCACAAGTATCCATTATACCGCTGTTCTTTTGCACGTGATGAGCCGCTGGGTTTCTTCAGCCCATCAGTCTGGGCTCCAGTATCAGTCACTGCGTAGACTTAGGAACACAAAGTTTTACTGAGTCCTGAGTCGATTATAATTCCGCTTCCAAAGGAAAGTGGTGTTTCCTTAAAAAAAAA
>NW_008803836.1:0-1309 GCF_000699145.1 Aptenodytes forsteri
GCCAAGGAAGCCAGGACAGCCTCCTCGCCAGCAGAAGGGAATCTCCCACCCCTTGTCAAGCTGCTGATAACGGGGTCTCTGGGCAGCGCAACGTGGAGAATCACCCAACAGAGCACAGATCTAGGGGGTTTTCCTACCTTTTTCTTTTATCTCCAGTTTTCTCCTAGACGAAGCTGGTAGGGGCTGCTCTCTGCTCCCCGGGTGCAGGCGATATCCACTGCCCGCATCCTGTCTCACTCTTTCCTGTAATGTGCTGCAGCTGGTGTGAGCCCCGCATCGCCACGATGCTGTATTCGTTACCAAATTACAGCATTTATGTGGATGTTGAGTATAACAGCCATCCAACACTCATTATTTTATCCTGAGTGCGCATTACTGTAATAGCCTCCCGTTGTAAGCCCTCATTTTTTTGTCAGAGCTTATTGTGTCAGTGAAGAAACCTTTGTTTCGTTTTAGCATTAAAAATAAAGACTAATGTAACTGTTCTGAAACTGAAATAAATGCAGTTAATTAGTATCATCACTGTTTTAATTCAGTTATATATTTCTGGATGATAAAATCCTTCAACAACATGCTGTGATATTGAAAATTTGGAAAGTAACATGGTATGTTCACGGACCCAATGTTTTCTCATTCTCTAGGTATGATCCTTTGCCTTGCCATGGTCTCAGAGCTTATGTTGCTTTTTATTCCTTTACTTTGTGCTTCAGTGTCATGTGTCAAAAAAGCAGGGGGAAAAAAATTGCCATCTGGGTTGGCTTTCGCCATCAGAAGAAACAGCTGACTTATCTATTCCTATAAAATAAACATGATTACCTCTTGAATTTTCAAAGACCCCTCTCCCTTAAGAAAAGTGTAAAATAATAAAGACAAAACCATGCAGTGAATTGTTTCTTTACTTTTCTGCATTGGCAATTTCTTCTTCATAATTTCTGGAAGTCAGTGTTTCTGTATCATAAATCTTTAGGAATCAATAAATATCAAATGCAGCAGCCAGCCCCTTCTTAATATTTCAAATAATATGATTAAGCTGGGAGTACCTCTCTGAAAATGAAACAAAGACTATCAGAACCAATAATATTTTGGGATATTGTTTCTGAGCCTTCAAAGAGAAAATATTATGTGCTTCCATGAAATAAGTAATTAATAACTAATAATTCTTAGCTTTACACTATACTGTTTTGTTCATTTTAATATGAAAATATATCTGCGAAAAGGGGTGGGAATATTTTTGTATAAATAAAAACAACAAATGAATTTATTGCAGTTGTAATACTCACAGCTTCTCTGTCCTTGCCATGGAAAAAAA
>NW_008803837.1:0-1310 GCF_000699145.1 Aptenodytes forsteri
AGTTGTTAACCCCAAGTCTGTGGCCACATAATTATACCAAAGGTTAGACCTTACTACTATGCAAAAGGTATACAATACGTTTAACGCACAGCATCAATTCAGTTGCTTTAAAGATCAGATCTTTGTTACAAATAAAATGCTGAATTGTTTGCCTTTACTGTGCACAAGTATTGTAAATAAAGCTTGAAAATTACTCGTGCCAAGAGATTGCTTGTGGTTTTATTCTTTTGATACTCTTTTTTTGAAGACCGTGCCCTGCACAGGTCAAATTGAGAATCAATGCCTACCTTCTTCCCTTGCAAACCTTGCTCATAAATCATGCGCCAGCTGTCTTGGACGTAAGGATGAACTGTTAATCACACCAGACTGGTACACATCTTTATAATAAGATCATCCTTCTCCTCCGCTTTATGGTCTGACAAGAAAGACAAAATGTTTAAACTTCATTGGGAGTTTGAGTTAACACTTTATGAGCAGTTGAAGTTCTTACTTCTCAGCTGCTTGTGAGCAAACCCGCCCAACTGTAGTTAACAGAATAGATGGGGGCAAGAGCAGAAGGAAAATACAGAATTAAGCTTACTGTGTCTGCTGCGTTTTGTGCACTTGAAATGCTTATGAAGAGATACAGGCGAACTCCAACAGCTCTGTGAAAACCCCGTCCATTCTGACAGAATTAAAAGGCATGGAAACAGAAAATTGTGAGGTGTTTTGGTGTTTAATGCTCTACACTCCCCGGTCCATGCTGGGATTCTGGTCCGAAGATCAGATGACAGTTCAGCCTGGTGGGAAGCTTGCTTTTCTCAGCAGCATTATTTTGACGTAAAGGAAAAAATACCTCATTGCATAGCAGAAGTTAGAGGTTGTAGTTCATACTTGTTTACAGACCTTGTTTTGACTCATTCTACGGCCCCGGTGGGAGCAAAAATTTTTGCCTTTCTCAGTAAAAGTTCTTGAAGTTTGCAGCCTTTCTGGAAGCTCTTGCCATGGACTCCGGGGCTTTTAAATGTCAAAAGCTCAGAGCCTGTTGCTGAGGTGGTGGACTATCGGGAGGGAAACCTGATCGCGTTTTCACCGCACAAGTCGCTCTCGGAGTTGTTCCTCAGACGTCCATTGCCAATGCTGGCGCTCTGCGGTCTGTCATGTGTTGTGCGGTGGCTGGCTCCGGCTGGCAGCCAAACCCCCACCCAGCCGGGTTGGGGAGAGAATCGGGAGGGCAGCAGCTCCTGGGTAGAGATAGCGACAGGCTAATAAATGAAGAAAAGCACAGCAAATGGTGCAAAAGCAATCACTCACCACCTCCTGCCAGCAGA
>NW_008803838.1:0-1311 GCF_000699145.1 Aptenodytes forsteri
TTCTATGATTCTATGATTCTATGACTCATGTCAGAAAGAAATGAAAGTGGTCTTTCTTCATCAAGATTGTAAAATGTGATAGAGGTGGGGAGGGAGATCTTTGGTGTTGCTGGAATGCAGGTATTCGCTCTGCCAATATCAGAATCTACCCCAAGACTCCATTATCACTGAATATCCTGATCTGCTATCCAGATCTATGGTTAGACCTGTGAGTATGTCACATTAGGGTCTTTTCAGACATTTCAGGGCCTCACTGCATACCTAGACGATGCTGCACAGATACCCTGCACCCCACGGTCCTGCTCACCAAGTTTGGCTCTGCAGCCCTTCCTCTAAATAGAATGAAGGAAAACTGCTCAGTTTGAGAGTGTCCTTATCAAAATTACTTTCTTTAATGTCCTTGTAGATTCAAAGCAGGATCTGTAGGCATATCACTGTAGTTTAATGATCCCTCTCCTTTCTGCTGTGTGCTCCTAGCTTTACAGAAGCTAAACCATTAAAATATGTGTTTCTCTCACAGCATGGGCACTTGGCTTTAAGTATTACTTAAAGGACATGGGTAAACACAGGAAAAGATGTCCCAGCAGGAGGGAAGTGATTGTGAGGACAGTACATTCTGACAGCAGTTCAAAATTACCAGTAGATTACAGAGTAGGAAGTTGAAGATAACGAGTTGTTTTATTTAAATAGCCAGTGGGTCTCAGCCCAGACTCAGAACAATAGAGTCTGCTCCTAGAGCCAGTGCTGTACACATGCAGGGAACTTCATTTGGTCAAACCAATAAAGGCAAGAAAAAGGCAGATAACATCTCTGAGGGATGCACTGAGGCTGAGAGATTGGCCTTGGTTCTCCTTTTGCCCACAGCAGACAAAGTCACTTAAGGTGAGCGGCAGTACTCCCTGGCAAAGCTGGAAAGCAGCAAGGCATGTCTGGGCTTTTCCAGCCTCAGGGTGGTTTTTATTTTTTATTTAAACACCTGTGAGGTTCTCAGGCCAAGATCCATAGCCATGCTGGGTCAGGAGGGGGACATGGCACAGTAACTGGAAAGGGCAGTGAAGCACCCAAACCCTAATGGGGACCCAGCCCTTGGCTGTGCAGGGATACAAAACAGGGCACAGTGGCGGATGGACAAGAAGAGGCATTTCTAGAGAAGAGGGGGACTATTTTGCTTTAAATAGACCTTTTTCTTGATGTGTTCTCATTTCTCTGTTGATCCCACCTTTCCTTGGGCCCCATCTCCATCTCCAGCCTCCCGTCTCACATCTCTCTGCGTTCCCTGTGGGCAGCCCACAACCTCTACCCAGAGCATTG
>NW_008803839.1:0-1312 GCF_000699145.1 Aptenodytes forsteri
GTATTTTATTCGTATTGCATTTTACAAACTTTAGCTAATCTTTCTTTTTCACAATCTGCGGTTAAGGTAGATGACAACAATTTTCTTACGCAATCACCTGGGATAAGCTTGTCCCAAGGAAATTGAGAGACCTGTGCAAGGCCCCACAGTAAAATTTAACAGCAAGATAATAGCAATTATGGGGTTGCTGGTTTCTAGTATCAGACTCTGAAAACAAGACCATCATGGCATCCTGGCCCATGATTTTCCTCCAGTCTGAGTAATAAAGGATGCAATGCTGAAGGCAGGACCTTCTAAGAACAGGAGGCATCTACTGAAATTTGGAGTTTGATTTTGATTAAGGCTTATTGAGTTTCCTAGATGGATGCAGTTTTTGTACGGGCCTCTAGATCATTGCCTGGCTCCATCTATCCTGAAATGCAACTCAGGCTGGTACAGTCTCAAATAAAACCAAGATGAGTGTTTAATGATTTTATTCATGTCAGCTTTCTTCATTTAATTAGTTTTGCTCTGCAGTGCAATAATAGGGCTCGTAATGAACATCATCTTAATGATTTCCCTGAATGCTTTGAAAGCATGCTATAATGAACAGAGATTTAGCCATACTGTATATATTACACTATGAAATTTGAGAGAGGAAGATTATTTCAGTAACCTTTTAGGCAGGAAATTGAAATCTGAGAAATTGGGCACTTAAAAAAGAACACAAGGGAAGGCAGCTGAAATAAAAATGAGCAGCTGAAAGATACCTGTGCCAGAAGGATTTGGGGAACTGACAAAAGAAAGTAAGCTCCAACAATCATTTGGATCTGTGTAGAAATGTTCTTGACTTGGACAGGGAGTTTGTCTGTACTGGAGCTCAGCGGTTCCAGCCTCTTCTCGTTCCTAAATCTCTGATGCAACAGCTTCATTTTCTCCTCTCTGCACATGTGGAAGATTAATCCCTGTGCAAATGCCACTGTAGTATTGTGAGAACAAAAATAGCAGTACTATTCTTCTGTACACTTCTTTTAATCCACTGCCACAGAGAAGCCATTGTAAACACCTGTTTCATTATATGGGCTACAGAGTTCCTTGTACTTTATTTTCATAAAAATGCTTCTTCTTTTACCATCCTTTTCATTTTCTGTGACACATCTGAATGTCACCAGAATGACATTGAAATGTATAGGAGCAACTTACAGCCTCTCGAAGTAAATGATAGATATGGATATGTTCTAATTAATTTGAAATAAAGATCATTTCAAAAGGCTTAATCCTGTAAAGGCTCATGGTGAAGGACATTTAAAACCAGAAATGGGAAAAGAATTTT
>NW_008803840.1:0-1312 GCF_000699145.1 Aptenodytes forsteri
GCCATCGACAGGCAGCACTGAGGTGGGAACTGCTCCCTCCATTGGGACAGCCTTCACAGCACCACTTCTGTCTCTGCGCAGGATGAAGCTCTCTCTGAAGCATTCGGATGTTGGCACTTTCCAGGTATGCTATCCTTGACCATGACCAGAGCCCCCACCAGCATGGAGGCGAGAGCCTGCTGGGGGCCAAGGAGAGGGCTCATTCCCCCCCTGCCCCCCAACACGGGACCTGGGGGTGCACCCAGGACCCCACGCTGACCCCATGGATGCCTCCTGCCTCAGCCTGTGAGACTGGGAGAGGATGCAGAGCCAGATGCCATTGCCTTTCTCACCCCTACGCTTCCCACCTCGCCAGCATAGCCAGGCAAAGCCACTGGCCTCTGGCGAAACGTGTGCCCATCCCAGCTCCTCATCTCTTTTTCTTCTCCTAATTATCCTCCAGTGCCTGGTCACCTGCTGTCCCGCAGGCTAAAGCTCTTTTCTGTCCCCCTCTCTCCGCTCCCCAGGTGCGAATGCTGCAGTCCATAATGAACGTATTTGCTTCCAGTATCCTGCTCCCGCGTCTTAATGGTGAGAATCTGCTGGGGGGAATGGGGGTGCTGGGATAGTTGCTGGCCAGGTTGCTCCATCCAAGCAGGCCCAGCTCAATAATTAAATCCCTGTTGCCAAGCCTGATCTGTGGATAAAGCCTGCAGTGAGTGCAGGAGACGGCAGTAAAAGCGCCCGGCACAGGCAGGCTGCGGGCAGCAGTGTGTGGGAGCCTTTCTCAGTGCTGTGACATGCATCCAGCAGTGAACACAATGGAAAAAATGAGCACGACGCACATCCTAATGCTTTCCAGACCCTCTCCCCTGCTCGCTGCTTCTCATGACTCCCCAGCAAATGGGGCCAGAGCGGGGCTGGTGGCTGCCAGGGGCCCAGTGGGGTGGCACAGCACAACGTGCAGCCCCCAGCCCCTCTGTGGAGCTTGGGAGGAATTTCCTCTGCCGACCCTGGGAGCAGCAGGGGTGAAGAAAGGGCCGGGCGGAGGAGGTGGCCGCCTGCTTTGCACGGCCCGTGCTCCCTCTTGCTCCCGTTCCCATCCCAATGCGGCCACGTGTGTTGTCTCTTCCAGCCAGGTTAGATCAGGGCTTCCCTCTGCCGCTGCCGGACAGAATACAGCTCTCCAATATCCTCGTGCGGTTTCACCAGGTGAGTGAGGAGGGGGAACAGCCAGCCCTGGCCAGAGCCCATCCTGCCGCGGCCGAGCCCCCGCCTGCCGGCATGGCGTGCAAAGCCAGTTCGCCCGCCCATGGTGGGCGGCAGCGGACAG
>NW_008803841.1:0-1312 GCF_000699145.1 Aptenodytes forsteri
ATATGCATTAAAGAATCCTTCCCTTTCCAGCCAAGGCTGCACTATTTAAAATCCCAGGCACCAGCATGCACAGCGATGTCAGTGATTGCCATTTAAAATTCAGTAATTCCATTGCTACCACTAGCTCACTACACATGCAGCAGAGAGGCAACAAACCTAAATTGTGAAGGAGAGCTGTCACTGCTGACACACCAGCTGCCCCTCGTGGCCATAATTTCTCACCTTTCAGATTTTATTGCTCACCTCTCTTTCTTTCCATCAGTGCTTCTAAAGTACTGAAAGTGACAGAATGCCAAGGACAGAAATGAAGAGTATCTGATGCAGAACCAATTAGGCAAATAAACAAATTACCCAGACAATGAGAATTAAGGGAATAAGGAGATTTATTTTCTGTATTAAAAGCCAATTGAGAGTCCAACTGCATTGTTGGAAGCGAGGCCTCCTCAATACCTACCTCCTAGGTAACTGTCAGAAAGGTGCCCACCTCCCGGAAGGAAAAAGGCTTGATTAATCACAAACGCACATCCGCAGGGACTAACGAGGAAGCTGAGCAGTAGCACTGCAGAATTATGAAAGTAAAAACAGGAAGTAGGAATTAAAATCTCTCTCTAAATTTGACTTACTCTGAAAAAGGCTTTATAATAAGGAGTGAGTGAAGGCACAGGCTGAGCTCACCGTCTCTTCTCGTAGGGGCAGGCAGAGCTGTAAGCAGCCTGGTGGCAACAGGGACTGGCCTTAGGTGGCACTGGGGAAACGGCACATTCTCAGCATGCAGTTGGAGCTGCCACGCATCATTTTTATACCACAAATATTATCTTTGTCTGCCACAAGAAGCACCCCTTGGGCAAACTTTCAGCAAGGGCAGCCTCTCTCCAGTCTTTCTTTCTAAATCTCTGCCAACAGAAATGAGATGGGACTCAAGCAAAAGGGGCAAGGTCAGCCAGCCTTGCCGAACGGGAGTGTTCGGTAAAGGGCAAGGACCAGCGGGGTCAGAGCAGAGAAGGCAAGAAAGGTGAGCTGGTAGGCCTGGAGCAGAGGGAACAAATGCTCAGACAAGCGAGGAAGCTGGAGGTTTGGGCAGGTGTCAGGTAAGCGGCGCCTGGGGCAGTGTGGTGGAGAAGGGACTGGAAAGAGCCTTAGGTGAACAAAAAGCATTGCACTCCCATTGGCAACAGACAGCAGAAAAGACAAAAATAGTTCATCTGGCGCTAAATCTTGCTGACATTTTGCTGCTATGTGCTCTTCCCACCTGCCCTCCCCTTCTGCACCCAGCATTCAGCCTCCTTCCCTTCACAGTTTCTCCCTCCCTCCC
>NW_008803842.1:0-1312 GCF_000699145.1 Aptenodytes forsteri
TCACGAGGGCTGAGGAAGCCCAGCTCAATCTTGCCCCTAAGAAGAAAGACGCAAGACAGGAGTTTCAGTGAACTACAATGCACCCCAGCGTTTATTAACTCCAGATTAGCGTGACAGGCACAACGCTGCATCCACGGGATATCTCCCCACACTCTAAGCTTGCTCCTTCAGCTTCTTCAGCAGCTCCCTCAGCCGCTCGATCTGGGCAGTCACGCTGCTCTTGGCGGTACCGCCCATGGCCCTGTACTGCTCCACGCTGTTGGCGACGTTGAAGACCTGGGAGACGTCGCTGCCAAACAGGGGGCTGGGGAGGCAAAGAGAAGAGGTGTCAGTGGAGAGCGCTGGGTGCTGTTTGCTGGCTTTACATGCTCACTGCCTGCAGAGACGGGGAGGGAGTGGAGACGGAGCCTTTTTCCACGGGGAAAGACCTCCTGCAGCCCTGCTTCTGCACTTCTGGTGCCTGGCAGTAGCTGCTTGTGGCAGACCAAAGAGTCAGCTCCGAGGGGAGAGCGAGGAAGTTTGGAGCCAAACTCTTCTGGAGGGCTGGTGCCGCCAGGTCAGGGCATGAGTTTCTTCCAGTCCCTCCCAAGAGCTGCTGCCCATGCCCCGCTGGAGCTGAATGGTAGCGATGTTGTCGCCCTTCAGTTATTTCAGGCCCAGCAGTAGCAGCACTGATATTCAGGCCAGGAGGACTCTGGGGAGCTGTGCGGCCCAGGCATTTTGGGGAAGGGCACCGTAAGGAGGCCCATACGAAGGGAGGCCGATACCTGCCTGTTGAGGGGAGTCACGGCAAGAGACTAGTGACACAAACCTGATGGTCTTCAGGTCATCCGGGCTGAGGTTATTGATGGGTATGCCTTTAGACTCGGCGAGGTGGACGGCCTTCCTAGAGGCGATGTGGGCTTGTCTGAATGGCATCTGCAGTGAGAAGCAGAGGCCACAGTCAGTGACCAGGCAACTGGGGTGCAGCCTCAAAGGAAAAAATGGATGTGCTGTCTTTTTTGGCTGTCTGGTGTTCACCTAGGGCAATGCCATCTGAGTCTGGGTTTTCTGGGGTGTGAAGAGGGGAGGCGATAGGAGGTAAAACTCCACCTGTAAATTACTACCAAGTCCACCCGGCAGCAGTTCCACTACTTGGGATACATGTAAAGAATGGGTTTCCAGCTTTCGTGTTTGTTGACCCAGACTGATCATCACCTGGGGACAGAACAGAAGGCCTCATCTCAGGCCCTCGCTGAGCAGTATTCTGCATCCAAAGAAACCACAGCTCCAAGTCTCCCTCGGGTACTTACTCCTTTACGAACCAAGTAGA
>NW_008803843.1:0-1313 GCF_000699145.1 Aptenodytes forsteri
GGTCATGTCCAAGTGGCAGGTAACTGCAGCTTCTTTTTGCATCCTGGAAGCTGCCTTGGTGGATGGAGGAAAGCTGCATTAAGAGTGTGTGTACGTGCCAAGAGGCTGGTGGATGGTATGACTTGGCAACGGCTTTAATGTAGGCACAGGTATTGCTCACAATTTTTAAATTTTTTTTTTTCCTTGCTCACATATTGAAAATGTGACCAAAGTAAAAGACCAAGTAGTGCTGCAGGGCCTGGTGGGTTAGAACAGAGTCATTGTATTAGGGTGACCTACTGCAATTTAAAAATCAAATTGTCGATCTTCCCTTTCTACATATGCTTTCTTCCTGCCCTTTTCTCTGTCCAGCATTTAATCCCATTTGGGCCATGTGTCTTTTCGTATGTAGATGTTTTACGGCTGGCTCTTCGCTTTGTTTGTCTCAGACTTGCTGAAATAGTGGTATGTATCAGCTCTGCATTTTAGGAGGTGGCAGAGAGGAGTAGGAAACAAATCTATAGGGTCAGGAGTGGCACAGAAAGGATGCATTGGGGTTGACTGTTCATTTTTACCCAGTGCAAGAAGTAAAGGACCAGAAATGAAACTGGCGGGTGACAAGTTCAAAACGAAGGGAGATGGTTGTCTTCACACAGTCTGAATTTACACTGGGGAGCTCTGCCACAGGGTGTCAAAAGTTTGCTTGGGCTCAGCGAGCTACTAGTGCAGCTTGGGGATGGAGGGACAGCTCTTTGGGGACTGCTGCGTGCAAAGATGCCTTTTTTGGTCTAGAAAGTCCCTAAGCCGCAGCTTTTTAAAAGTTGGGAGAATATTTTTATCTCCATTGACCTTTAGTAGTGGGCTAGGAGTTTGGAGACCTGAATTTTACTGCTGACCCTGACTCATGTATCCTGATTTTACTGTGTGTAAAAAGGGTGAGAGTGATACCTTCAGCACTGTATCATCCATACCTTCTACAGCCTCGATGATGCCAGTGGAGGGCAGCTGAGAGGAGGCACTGTGTGTGAGAGGTGGGGGGACTGGAGTGCATCTCCCCTTCCATTCCCTTCTCCCTCTGCCTCGTCCACACTTGGAAAGTTACAGAATGACTAAACTCTCTATTTTTAGACATTACAAAGAAAGAAAGCATTAGACAGCTGGCTGCAAAAATACTTATTTGTGACCTTTCTCTACATTTGTGCAGTTCTTGTTGCTATTCTGGAGAAAGCATGCAGTTCCTCCCCACTTCAGCTCTTTGGTCTCACAGAGTTTTAGGAGAAACTGAAATACTTACAGCTTTATGCATGCATATATTAAAAAAAAAAAAAAAAAAA
>NW_008803844.1:0-1313 GCF_000699145.1 Aptenodytes forsteri
ACGCTGAGCCGCCCATCTCCGAGGCCTCTACTTGCACTCTTGAACCACAAGATGAAGTCTTCAGCAAAGCAGAACTGTTTTCAGTGGCATTTCAGGTGGAAAATATTTTTGAAATAAAGTTGCCTACTTTCCAGACTAGGAATCATCCAGAGGGAGGCACATGCTGAAGCTCAGAGTAACCATGGTGGTGTTAGGAAGAGAGAAGGGGATGGGAGCAGACACTTAGCATTCCCTGTCAGCATACTCCAGCTGTCTCAGGTCATTGTGCTGGGTACCCTGGCAGCATTGCAGGGCCTTTGTTCTCCCCATTGGCACTTCTAAATCCTTCCCTCTCCAAACCGGCACAGTGCTCTCAGGTGGCAGCTAACGAGAGCTCTGCATTAGTATTTATAGCTAAGAGGTTTCTTGAATGTGACAAGTAATCTAAGACATAAAGATGGACTTCTTATCATGTTATCCATCTAAATGCTAGTCGTTTGTGCTTGGGCTGGGTGTCCAGGATCACTCCAGGGTCAATGGAGAGACAACGGACAGCAGCCTACCAACTGGTCCTGACAGCGATTGATCCTGGAGGTCACTCACCTGAAATCAGGACTCGGGATTCACACATTGCACTGAGACGGTTATTGACTACTCTGCAGGAGACTTCCTTGTCAGATCCTGGTTCGAGATTCATGGAACTTACAACATCAAAAAAGCCTGAAGAAGTCTTTGTGCTTTGGGTGGCCACTGCCTCCTTCCGTGTCTGTCCTTTGCTGTTCAGCCAAACTACTTTGGGCTCTGGAAACCACCCCTGTGACTTGCAGGTGAGGCCGATGCCCTGACCCACGTGACCATCCAGGAAAACAGAAGACTCATCACCTTTAGCTATAGAACAGCAAACAAACAAGCTCCAACAAACAGGAAACAAGATATTCTCTCACCAAAGAGTACATGGTGGGAAGGTCTTCCCCAGATTTATCTATAAACACAGTGTGTAAATTCATCAGGTTGGAAATTTTAGTTCTCATTAAATTGCTCGTAAATATCTCTTCCTGTCTTCCATTAAAATGGGACATTTGTACGTAACTTCCCTTCTACAGTCCTGACAGAGACAGATCTTTGGACTGATTTTTGTTGTCTCCACGAACAACTGGAATTAAAATAAAGTAGCGTTGCACTGACTGGAAATTTGTTGGTAAAACAAAGTTGGACAACACCATGAATAGAAGAAGATTGGAATACTGGGCAGAACATGAGATGATGTGTAGGGCAAGAGTGCGAGAAATGGGTTGCAGTACCAAATGCAGCTTCAGTCAGGCTTCAGTTGCTTC
>NW_008803845.1:0-1314 GCF_000699145.1 Aptenodytes forsteri
CCCCCCTGAAAGAGCAAAGGGCACAGCCCTTTGCATTAAGGCATTTATTTTTTTTTGCCCTGTGCAAATTCTATAGATTTTCTATGGGTTTTCTATAAATTGACTTGGTGAGTAGGATATTATTCAAAGTAATATGTTACTCACCAAGTCGTAATTTCGCCCTTGGGGGTTTTATGACTAGACCAGTTCACTATGATAATACTATTTTGATTCGCCTTAGTTCAGAGATGAAAGAAGCCTTTTATGCCGTTTGTAAGGCTCGTGGCGTTGCACCAAGCGAACACGCTAGAAAGTTGATGACTGATTACGTTTTAAATCACTGGGGCGTTGATAAACCTAAATCGTCTGACACTATCGCTCTGGAGCGTTGCGATACCACCTTGGATATGTTCCCAGGTGATGACCAGTCACCCACAGAAACAAAACCACCAGTGCGCCCACCAGTGCGCCCAAATCGCCCCAAAAAGAAAAAAAGGCGCTAAGTATATACAATGGACAAGTTAACTACTTGCCTATTTTTTTGCCTTTCGGTATATTAGTGGTATATACATAAGCCAAAAAAAAGGCAATTTGCCTTGGTAGTATTACGAAATGTCATGTAACCCGCTATGGTGGCGGTTTACAGAGTAGGGCTAAAAACAAAGCCCCATTTGAAAAACTCCGTCTTGCGGATTTTTCCATAATGGGGCAATGGTCTTGCTTGGAGTTTCGTTTTGCTCGTGTCTTGGGTGGCCTGTAAACTTCCCAAGACGGTTTGCAAGGGGTGGATTGGATAAAGTGACGCCAGCCTTGCAAGTCGTGATTGTAAGCCATTTACTGGGGGAACACAAGAGAGATGGCAACCGTATGAATAGTTCTAAGCGGTTCACGGTGCGGTATATTGGGCTTTGCCCTTGCTAGCATAGTGACGTTGGAGCGGTGTAGGCGGTCTTGTGGCGGTGCGTTAAGCCGTAACCTACACAGGGGCAGTATTAACTTATGATGCCCTGCCGATAGCGACCGACCAACCGATGGGTGGGCGGTTTCCTTGGCGATATTCCAAGAGTGGCTTTTTAGTTGCTCTAGGGTGAATATTTGCCAAACGCTCCCTCCCTCTCTCTGGGAGGGCGGTTGTCCACAAGCTACCCACTGTGGGTAGTCAGTCGGTGGGCTACCACCAAATGCCCCTTGAGACTGGCTACCATACAGCAGTGGGTAGGTTGTGTGTCAACCTTCCGCCCGACCTAAGAGAGAGGAGAGGGTAGCGATTGACAATAACGCTTTTTTGGGGGGTTTGGGGGGTTTACCCCCCTGAAAGAGCAAAGGGCACAGCCC
>NW_008803846.1:0-1314 GCF_000699145.1 Aptenodytes forsteri
GTTAGTCTCTTTTGGAGGCAAGATAATGGGTTAAGTGAATATTTGGTCTGACACAGTAAAACTATTCTTATTTGCTTACATTCTGTTCTGGATTTGTGGGATTAACAGTCCCAGCTGAGTCTTCTGTTGCAAATAGCCATTCCTATTGACTCTGCTTTGGGCTCGCCATTTAGGGACAGAGAGTTCTGTAAGTGCAATACCCTAGAGGGACCAAGAACTTCAGCTGAAACCTTACCAGAACAAAATCAACAAGAGTACAGACTTTTCAATAATGAAATGCTTTCCAGTTTCTTGGCATCACAAATGAAAGGGTTTTCTGCAAGACCTGCAAGAGCTAGAAGAGAACTCTACCTTTTGTAAGGAAGAGCTCCTGAAGATAAGAAAAGCTATGAGAAAGAAAACAGAAAAGCAAAAAGCTCTGCATTGTACAGATTTAAGGAATGACTGAGGGATGGGTATAATGAGGGGCTTTAGACAAGCAGTGTAACACTGACTAAAGCACCATTTCAGCTGAGAGCTCCCTGAGATCCAGTGCCAGGATCTCATAATCTGTGGCAAACTGTGGGCAGCCTGCAAACTAACTAGACAAATGGCTCCCATCCTTGAAACATTTCAACAAAAGCAAGCAATCCCTTTCCCCTAGAGGAACTTTTGGTGGAAATTAGCAAAAGTAATTAATCCAGTTGTTTTGTGCTGTATCAAGCAGACCTTCAAAGGTGCTCCAGAGCACGTGGGCTCTTAGGCAGGCACAAATCACCTGTGCATGTGGAGAAAGATTTGGTGAAGGTTGCCAGAAATGAGAAACAATAATGCAAGCATCTTTGTGATGACAGTTCTTGAGGTATATTTCAAATAAAAAAACCCTTAACATTAGAGAGTGCAGCCAAATAGCAGGCTGGGGATGCCCAGTTCCAAATGTCATGGCTGCTGTCAAAGCAGGTAAGTAACAGAGCTCCATCCAGCTTTAGTCTACATCCTTTATCATGCTGTGAATCTTTTCACAGCCTGTGCTTCCCATTAACTCCTAGACCAACTGCACCAAGAGCAAAGCTGCAGCCTTCTTTTCTGCTCGTGTGCGCTTTTTCGTTCTGTGTGCATTTTGGTCCATTCCTCTTGGCTTTTGGCTCAGGTTTCGCTGACTATTCCCCAGGCTGGTTGCCAGCATCCATAGACATCTCTTTGCTATAGCCTTCTTAAAATTCTGAAGCACCCACTGGCTCCTTGTCACCATAGCAACTCCCATCTCAGGCTTCTCTCTTCAGCCATGTGGCCTCAGGATCTCTGCAGCATCCTCATCAAGCTCTGCAGAGAAGT
>NW_008803847.1:0-1317 GCF_000699145.1 Aptenodytes forsteri
CAGCCCCAACTCTGTTGGCTGCTGGATGGGTGCTTTGCTCTGCTCCATCTCCCTCTCGTGTGCTTTTGCTTTGACTCTTGGGCCGTTGCCTTCCTGACCATTTTCTGCAGGCTGCACCTCTGGGAGAGTCCCATTTTCTCTTCTCCCTCCTGGCAGGCCCCAACCCTCCCACCGAGCTCAAGAAAGCTGGTGTGACAGAGGGTCTCCCACCCATGCCCAGGGGACCAGACCATGAGGTTTAGTAGCTCCTGTAGAGCCAGTCCCCACACCTTAAGTCTAGATCAGAGTTTAAAACTTGACTTTCTGGCCTCTGGGACATCCCATGTCAGTGAGTTTCTTGCTCTCGTGTATGCTGCATGGAAAATAAAACCATTGTCCATTTGCAATGGGATGGTTTCACGGGTGCCTCTCAGTCCTGGCCTTATGCCATACACCGTCACCTCTCCCCACGGCTATCCCAGGTCCTCCAGGACATCCATCATCCCCACATCACGTACCAGCCTCAGCATCGCTGATGAATTTTTGCCGCCTAACAGCTGTTATCCCTATTTTAGAGGAGGGACACCGAGGAACAGAGAAGTCCTGTCTCCCACCAGTGTGCCAGCAGCGCACGGGTCCCTCTCTCCCCTCTGGCAGTGGGACCCAGCTCCATGGGGCAGGCTGGGGAGAGCTCTGGTCTCTGCACTGTCAATGGCCTGGGGCCAAGGAGGGGGATGCTGCAAAACCCCGGGCACGGCCAGGGTAGCTGCAATTGCGTTCGAGGAGCCAGCGCTGCCCTGGAGCTGGGAGAGCCCAGCTTTCTTGTGGCACCAGTGCTGGAGAAGCCATCCCAGACCCATGACGTTACCCCCAAGGCAGGAGCCCCATCCTGCAACTCCTGTCCCTCCCCAGGAGATTCAACAGCTATGATGTTTGCACTTGGAAAAGGCGGGTGGAAAGTGGAAAGCACATTTCCAGCCCTGAAGGTTGGAAAGAAAGTCTTAAAAATGAGCCTCATTCTTCAAATTAATTAATTAATAGATCAATAAAGAGATAAAGAAATGAATAAAGAGATAAACAAAACCAGATCCTCCTCCCAAGACAGCCATTCAAGGCTCTTCTCCTGATTTCACATAAAATACTCTTGGGCATCATGGGGAAAGCAATGCTGAATGAGTGCTGGAAAGCCAAAGAAAGTCCAGACTCCATGGGTCTGCAGGTGCAAGTCCTTCAAAGCCCCTTGATTACCCCGCAGGGCCACCCCTCCCAGGGCAGAAACACCTGAACACTTTGCCAGCAGGTGCCTGCGCGAGGAGGGGGCAGGAGGAGGGAGCCCTT
>NW_008803848.1:0-1319 GCF_000699145.1 Aptenodytes forsteri
AGGGAATGAACTGAAATTTATTGAGAGTTCAATCCCCACATTTATTATATAAGATATACGAGACAAGCCTCCTATTTAAAAAAAAAAAAAAGTATATTTCATTTAAACACCACAATAAAAGCAACTTGAAAAAATGTTTACCAAATGTTAGGCTTCCAATTCAAAGTGTGGATGATACATCTTTTTTGGAATTGCACACACAAAATGTCTAACGTGGGGAATAACAGAATTTATTTGCAATTTTAATTTTCATGAGATGGCTTTACAACTCCCACTCTCCAAATGATTATATGGCGTTTTAGTCTATTAAAATAATCTTGAAAGGTTGAGGGTGCAGCCCATATTACAAAATATTTTGTTTATAAAGCTCCTACAGTACTCCTCATAGTAATTTTAAAATGTATGTCTGAAATAGTTATGTAAGAAAAGCATTTGAAATTTTTTTACAATATATATTGGGAATGTTTTCACTTATATAAATAACTACTGATAATATAACTTATGAAAAAAATTATTACTACCATATGTGGAATATAGTGACTTCTAAAAAGATTTAAAAAAACACCTTACAAACCCAGAAAATGTGTATATCTGTCTTTAGAAATTAGTGTTTATATCACAACCGTGATTTGTGAATAAAGAAAAATGGTTTGTAATATCAAAATAAAAGCTTAGTCTGAAAAGGTAAAAATACGTTGGTGTTCAAAGTCATTTTGCTTTTCTTTTTTACTGTGTTGGTTGAAGAGCTGTCCACAGTTGCACCATCTATACTGTACACAATATACTTAAAAAGAGATGTACTATTGACAAGGTTCACAGCTTTTTTACTGCCTGGAAGCGGTGTTTGGGAGCCTGGCTGGGCAGAGGAGCCTGATGAGGTTAGTGCCTGCCCTGTGCGCCCAGCGCTCCTGCCCAGGGAGTGGGGCTGCCGGGCGTGTGCGTGTCCCTCTGCGTGCGTGCCGGTGCTGTGCGTGTGTATGGGAGGGGGGCAATAACCTCATCAGCGGGCCCAGGCTTGGCTGCTGCTGCTTTTCAGTCAGAGGCCAGAGCGATGAGACTCAGCACGGGACCGGGTTGAAGGTTTGCTTCCCAAAAAGGCAAGTTTAATCCCGTATCAGATGTATTTTTCAGGCAACACTGCGTGATGCATGAGGAGGAATTGGTTTTTGTTCGTAGGAAGAAAAAAAGGCATCTTCCAAACTGACTGCATTTAAACAGGACATTTCATCTAAGTGGATCACAAAAATACCACTGATCTGCACCTGACCTCTGAGATGAAATGTGACTGTAGCTGCTCAGCCAAGTGCTGCTCAGGGAGC
>NW_008803849.1:0-1319 GCF_000699145.1 Aptenodytes forsteri
TTTTTTTCCTTGACGCACTATTGGCGTGAATCTCAACCACCTTCCACTTTGGATTTTTGGATGTGTGTACACCAGAATTTGGCCAGCTGCCGTTTAATACTTTAAGAGGTGCATGTGCAGACCGTTTGCTTCTACCAGGACCTGTGCACACATAGTTTTGTCCACATGTCTGTGTGGACAGACCCGTAAGGTATGCAGTCAGCTGCTGGTTTTGCACATTGCTGACAAACCGTCCAAATGTCTAGCTTGAGTGTCAGTACAGCGTGTCTCATGAGTGAGGTGTCATCTCCTCTTCTCGTGAGCGGGCTTTGCCGAATGCAGTGGGCTGTGCACTGCCCTCGTCAGACTGTAACTTCTACCCGAGCTAGTAACATGACTGCAGCTGTGCAGCGCCGTAGTGAAAGTGTTTGCTGTAGTACCGACATACGCTCTTTGTAGAACAAGGGCTGCGTTCTGCGTTACTGTAAACGTGCTGCCGTGGTCAGTCGTTAAATGCAGTCAGCTGTTTTCTGCTTCGTATCACTTTGGCGATTGCTCCTGTGTTTGGAATAGAGGGATTTTCATTTGTGTGAGGTTTTTTACATATCACCGGCAGGTACTTTCTGTCATTCTATGACAGCAGTTAGACTTTGACTCTTTAGAGATGAGGGGCCTAATCCTATTCCCACTGGGTGTTTTCCCATCGGCTTCACTGGGAGCAAATCGGGGCCCCAGACCATTAGACTTAATAGAAAATTACTTTCAGTATTTCCCTATTAAATTGAGTTTGCAGGAAATTAATGATTTAGATGCAGTAAGATAATAAAAAACCTTTACTGAAAATATTTTGTTCCATTAATAAGCTTTTTGAGGAAACAAGTATTGTAAGACAGCTTTGGGACAGTGCTAACAGGCATAGATGATTTCAGTCAGCATGACTTTCTTAACTAGTTGTATTCTCGTTGAAAAGCTACCTCTAGAGTATCTGCTAAATTACTTAGCTTTGTCAGAGAAACAGAAACCCTTAAGACACCCTCACTGATATCACACACGCTGATCGCAGCTAGTAATGTGTTCTCTGTTATAATACTTGTCTCAGAGACAAGTCTGTCTAACTTGGCTGCCACAATGGATGCGGATCATTTTGCTGAATGCTCTGTTGGCCAGAACAGAGTTCTCAAACATGGGAAAGCGTCTGAAAAGGGAACATGGAAACGTGCCTGAAAAGGGAACACACGCGTCCATGGCAGGTCCCAGCCTGTGTTACGCACCATGAATGCCGACTGCCGCGTGAATTTGTGTTCCTCCTGAAATCAGCACAGCCCAAGCAGACACTACAC
>NW_008803850.1:0-1320 GCF_000699145.1 Aptenodytes forsteri
GGTAAAGCCATAGCTGAGGAAGTGGCAGTTGTGGGGGGCAGGATGCACTCTGCCCCACCACCTGCACAGCACTCTCAGCTAAGTTTCAAGTCTGATGGGTACCAGATTCACTGAGCTGGCTCCTTTGCCAGCAGAAAGCTGGAGGAGTCCATGAGTCCAGCACCTGCTCTGCAGGGGCTGTTAGGTTACTCACAGGTGAAACTGTTAGCAGAAAAGCAATTAGGCAACTTACCAGGCTCTGTGTTTGTTTCTTTACTCACTACCAACTTATCTATTTGTTAGTTGTTCCTGGTATTTTTAATTACATTTTTAATTACACCTAGCTAGTGAAGGAATTACAGTCAACACCTCACTGTCAGATGCCCATGTGATTTACAATGTTCACTGCACTAATGATGAAGCAAGGTGACATTACAGGATGTACCCAAGGATATAGAGCAAGCCCCAAGAACAATTCAGGACTGGGATCCATAAATCCTGACCCCAAAGCTTTGCGCTAATCCGAGGATGCCTGACGCTCTGCAAAACCAGCCTCTGCTCACATAGAAACACTTTACACCGAAGGAACCTCCAAGGAGCAGGCAAAGGCAAAGCCTTGCCTTGGAGAGTCCTGCTGCTGACATACCTCTGAGGTAGAAGGAGAGGAAATGGTGCACCAGGAAGCTGCCATCTGTTCTGGTGTCTCGCAGCAGCGTGAATTTACCCTGAAAAAGAAGCAGCAAAATAACTTAACAAAGGACGATGAGGGCACAAACTGCTCCCGGTTCCATCTCGGTAGACAAGATGTCTGCTCACGCTAGGGGGAACTCTGCAGGTATTAGTCAGAGAAAGAAGTGGACAAGCAGCTCTCCAGCCACCCGTGTGTTTACAAAGGGATGCCAGCACCTCCTCCGGACACAGCACACCGGGAGGCATCAGAAGATGTTGAGTTCACTGCTTTCTGAAAGACGTACCCACCAGCTAAAAGCCCTTGCGCTAGACTGAGACCCCAGCTGGAGCCCCACATTCTGTGCCCACCAAGAGCCACCTCCTCACATGGAAACACCCGGCTGCTGCAGAGGACCCCAACGAGCAGCACCGCGTTTTCCAGTGCCGGCACATCCAGAGCACACACATATTCGTGCCCCTGGTGCTGGATACCATCGTCATGGGTGGCTGTGAGCAATTTCCATCTCCCAGTTTTGTCCCACTCTCCTCCAATTCACAGTCACCTTCTTTCTCCTCCAAGTGGCACAGATGGCAGGGGGACAACAGCCACCCACTCTGTTCCCAGTCCATTCTCCCACTGCCACAGCCAGCGCTGCCTGTGAGCTTAAAATG
>NW_008803851.1:0-1320 GCF_000699145.1 Aptenodytes forsteri
AAAAAAAAAAAAGAGGAAGGAAACTGTTCTGCAGACATCAAAGCATTTTGTTTCATAGGTTTTCAAGCAAAACGAGTCTTCGTGACTTCTCCAAAGGTCTCTACCCTGCCTCTCTAGGATGCTCATTGTTAGGAACCCAACCCTCACGCTAAGGGTCTTTGACCAAGCAGAGCTGGTACCTTCTCCCCTGGCCCGGTCACTGTCCATGACCTCCGCGTGGGTGATCCAGTCCATGTAGCCCTTCAGATCCTCCTCCAGCTGCTGCTTCTCCCGCAGCTTCTGAAACGTGCCCCGCGACTTGGCCTTCTCACGCTCTTTGGTGAACTCGCTGGGACAAGGCAGAGTGAGACTCAGGAGGGGGACGGCATGGTGTCAGGTACCACAGCCCCGTGCCAGGCCAGTCCTTGCAGAAAGATAAAAGCCTGAAATACCCTACCACCTAGTGCTACCACTAGATTGCTCTTAGTGACTTTCCTCTTTTCTTTCTTTCCCCTGTTCCATGATGCAAGATCATGGGCGATCATCACCTGATGCCTGATGGCAGGCAGGGTTTCTTCCCCACCACTGGCTGCTCTTTGGGAGCTCCTTGCTGCAGGATGCTGTGGTTGGACAGGCCAACTAACACTAGAAGTTGGAGGCTGTGGGAGTTCTCTAGCCCCGCTAAGGACTAGAGCAAGTGGGGTCTCACCCATCTGCAGGGCAGAAACCTGCCCCAGGCCCTCCATGTGGGGAAGGTGAGCTCATCACATGGCAAGTAAACAGGACACTCTTTTCATGGTAACGTGGAAAAGACCGGTCTTGCCAATGCAAGGGGTCCCACTCTTCTCATTCTTTTTTAATTAATTTCTTTTCTCTCCTGGTATCTGGAAGGACAGCAGATCTGCTGCCCAGGCAATCTGGTGTGGCCATGTGTTAGTAATAGGTCTCAGACATTATAGCAATAATTAGACATATTAAGCCTCAAGACTTGTCAGGCCTTGTCTGGATTTTCCTGATCTTAAGCATATTTTAGCTGTATTTGCAAAAATATTTCAGAAACTTTTCCTGTGCCTGCAACTTACTCTAGGATCAGATGACTATTGTCCAGCTCGTCCTGCTGTTACAGCCAACTTCACGCAAGGGTCAGGTGCCTGTGGTCTGTCTTGTGGTTTTGAGCTTGTTTTAGTTATATTAATACCCAATTTGTTTTAACCTTGTGCAGTTGTATGGTTCTTGCCATAGAAGAGGACTAACAAATCCAAGTAATTAGGGTATAACTAACCCTGTGAACTAATAGAGACCATGAGTGTGATCCACTTGTGCACACAGGATTGAAACATA
>NW_008803852.1:0-1321 GCF_000699145.1 Aptenodytes forsteri
GTACAGCACTAAGCACATGGAGTCCTGGCCCCGGATGGAGCAGGGTGAAGGGAAACACCTCAGGGATGCTGCAGTCTGAGCAAAGAGCAATACCAGGAGGATGGGACAGCGGAATGTGTGCTGGGCAAGAGCCTGGGGCCATGCACCTGTATGAGGGGTGGAATAAGACATAGGGTGACTCCTGGGTGAGTTCCCATGGCGCATCTCTGGAAAGTGGATAGGGAAGTAGCTGCTGGCCAGATGCTTATAAGATGCAGCTCGGCACACAGTCAGCACAGCTGAAAAGAGGGTTTTGCATACAGGGGCTGCTGCTGCTGTGCTCTGCTCCCCTCCGCACTGGTGTGCACCAGCCCATCTCAACCACTGACAACTGGCTGTGGCCAAGGAAATTAATCCTGCCTGGATTAATTGTCCTGCCTGGGCCCAGAGAGCCCCCATGACCAGAGGATGCTAAGGCGAGGAGTGATTCTGGCCCAGAAGAGTCCAGACCCAGGCTGGCTCCAAGCCTTTGTCAGTCCTCGCTGGTGGGAGGAGGAGCCTGGTCCCTCATCAGGAGCTCCCCAAGGCACAGCCCCACCAGCACTGACCTTGGCTGTTGTGGGAATCCCTTCTCCCTTCGCTTTCTGCTCAAGCTTCTTTGCCAGCATCTGCTTCTCATCTTCAGACTTCTCTGGGTAACCTCTGAGCAGAGAGGAGGGGAGAGCAGGAACTGAACTCTGGGCAGGGGCATGGGTGATGCCATTCTGTCCCCTCACACCAAAGCACCTGATTTGGGACCTCTCACTGCCAGGGACTGCAGCACTCACCTGGACATCTTCCGCCGCTTGCGTTCCTCTGCTTTGGCCTTCTGGGCTAAGGTCAGGCTCTCAGCCTCAGCCAGGTTATCAACTGCGATGGCCAGGAAGACATTGAGGAGGATATCTGGAGGGACAGCGCTAAGGACATTAACTTGGTTCGTGTTTGGAGGATGTGGCCAGAGCTGCCCATAGTCTCCAGGGTGCCCTGAGAAACCTTCCTGGAGTTGAGCCCTTGAGACAACCCTGGCTGGTGATCCCTAACCCTGCACCCATCCTTGTGAGTACTGAGCTCTGGGCTGGCTGCCCTCTCTCTGCCTTAGCTCAGTCCCTCCAGCTCAGTCCTGTTACTGCATTGACTGATGGCCTGCCGGTCATCCAAACCTGCCCCGGGGGGTGCTTTCCTCCAGACTCCAGACCTCAGCCGCCACCAATGCAAGACCTGAAGCCTGTGGTTTGTTCCCCCACTGTTCAGAACTGAAAAGCTTAAGGCAAGCACTGAAAAGCTTAAGGAAGCCCCCCCTTCC
>NW_008803853.1:0-1323 GCF_000699145.1 Aptenodytes forsteri
CCTCAGTAAAACATCATCTTGCTAGCTGAGCTGACGAAGGTCTCACACAGAGGTGACTAGTATCCAGAAATTGTCTGGCCATACTGAGGAGAACACAGGAGTGGACAGTAAACAGGCATGTTTTTTCCACGGCTGATTTTCTCAGCTGTTACACAAGCAACTTCACAACTGCAGAAAGGAGCAAAGTCTCTCTACCAGAATGGTACCCTCTACCAGAATGACAGTGGCAGAAAATTATATATTTTACTTGGTAGTTTTCCATAAAAGCTTCTGGCAACATGACTTTGATGATGGCTAATAAGCAGTTGCTGCCATGACAGTGCTTAAGCTTTGCTGCTTGCTTTACAGTGCTGCAGAGACAGGGTTCTTTCTCTTTCTCCTTGCTCTTTTGTAGTCTGGTTAAATGATGGACGGCTGGGGTCAAAACTGCTCATACGTTTAGAAATTCTGAGTAGGGGCATCCTAGAAATAGACTGAAAGGCCAGAGGCAACTTTTTCTCTGGATTCATTTTCTCTTCAAAGACTTCAGCAATAATACCCAGCACTTTCCTTCGATCTAATTCCCTCTACAGATATCAAAGCACTTTCCAAAACTTTTCCCACTTCACACACGTGTAGCCTCACAGTATCAGACTTAAAAGTGTAAGAACGAGAGGGATGATTTGCAGCCTTGTCTGCGATAGTGGTTGTGAAGACTTTATCCCATGTAACATAGCTGTTTATTTCTCACTGCCTGTCCATGGGCCCGGCTCATAACACATGGATCCGTGATGAACAAAAATGACTGCAAGTTGAACAGGTCAAATCTGGTGTCTGAAAGATGGTAGCACATTTTTGTATGTTTCTTTTTCTTCCTCCTGACCTGCAGCTGGAACAGGTATTTTATTTCAAAATCTGTGGCAGAATTGTAACAGGTTCATCTCCAGATGCTTCATCAAAAGCCTCTTTCCCATTGTTATGATGCTGAGCTGGCAGACTTTAAGGAGGATTTCAGGATTTCCTTAATCACATCTAGCTGCTCTTTTGCCACAGGCAAGCTGCCTTTAACAATGTGGTTGGGGATCTTGGAGTTTTCTCTCTAGTCTATAGAACCAGACAGCACAGACAGATCTTGCCAGGAGAGATTTCTTGTTAGTGCTCAGCATTGCTTGGCATTTGTTATGCCATTAGGCTAGTGGATATGATGTCTGCAGCACCTAAACAGAGCCGTTATCAGCTCCAGCAGATGGTGGTCTTCATGGTCCGGAGCCCAAGGCTTGGAGACATGAATAAGAACTGGGATCCCAGGAGACAGTGGCACAGCAAAACTCGGTGAAGTCCTGG